>NC_054551.1:5660142-5960142 GCF_017654505.1 Polyodon spathula
AAAGTGCTTTGTGATGGTGGTCCACTATGAAAGGCACTATATAAAAATAAAGATTATTATTATTATTATTATTATTATTATTATTATTATTATTATTATAGCTTTAGAAGCTGCAGGATTAGCAGTGTGATACTTCCCCAGTCTGTATCCCATGTCAATTACATCTTCTTTGATTTATTTATTTGCCATTCAACCTTCCAGTTTTGTAGCTATGGTCATGCCACAATTGCTTGATAAGATTTAGGTCTGGTGACTGTTTAGTCTGTATATGTAATTTATAACTAGAGAAGAACATTACAGAAATATCAGGCATAAAGTGTTTCACTACTGTATGTATTAATGGAAGCAATACAATGTCATGTGAGTGTCGTCTTCTTCTTCTTCTTCCTTCGTTTGCTGTTGTAGTATCTGGAGACAGTGAGCTCCCGCCAGACCGACATGCAGAAGTTCATCGCCGATGGGTGCCGGGAGGCCTTGCTGGAGGAGAAGAGGCGTTTCTGTTTCCTTGTTGACAAACACTGCACATTTTCTTATCATCTTTGCGGCTACCATGATAAGGTTATTAAGGAAATGCGTTGTTTGCATATAGGAGCTTTACAGAGTGGATTGAACAATACAATGCTGTTTCTGTCTCTTACATATACATGCCATGGTTCACTTTTTGTGTTATTCTTATTGCTATTATTAAATTTACTGCAAGGTTACAAAGGGTTCTCTTATCTGTAGAGGATGATAATAATAATATGAATTATAGTATATTGTCTTTTATCTATACTTCTTTTAAGGTGATTTGCATTTCTGATGGTGTACAGGTAGTTGATCATATGTCATGTTATATATCGATATACAGTGGATTCGTATAACATGTTGCATGTCCAGATCAATACATGCATACAGACATGCAGAACACTGGTTTTAGATATAAATAAGGATCATGAAAACATACCTTTTATGGGTTATACTGCTAATTTTTGACATGAAATATTTTCTAATTGAATATTTTTACCATAGCTTAATAAGGAATATGGTAATGAAATACTTACAAAAAATGTTAAAACCTTATAAGACACTGCTTTTTTTAAGGCCTCTGTGTTTAGTGCAAAGTTCCACCAAGTATTCAGTAAAAACTTAAAAAGAATGTGATTTCAGCCATATTTTAAATAGATTTGTTCACAGCATACCGTTGACCTATAGTAAAAGTCTATTCAAATGAACAGTTTTGAGTAGCAAGCAGACCGTGAAGTTTAGCTGAGAGACTGGTGTAAAGGGTGAGTTTGTGAACCTTGGCAGGGTTCACAACAGCCTCTCCTAAGGTATGTGGTTTGTGGGTCGGGCAGAGACAGGAAGGAGAGTCTGTGCAGTGGAAAGAGCCGGTGGCTACTCCTCCCTGTTCCACTTAACCTAATGTATTTGTATTTATTTCACAAAACTAAAACTTGGATATTCAGGTTTGTTTAGTTTTTTTTTTTTCTTTCTTGGATATCAATGCTGATCCTTTTTTTTTTTATTATTATTATTATTTATTTCCATTCTAGGCTAAAGAACTGCTTAATGTAAATCTGCCCAGCTGGCAGGATAAGTGCAGTGATGCCACCAAGGTGCCAAATACCATCCTGACCATGATCGAGGGCATTAAGACACCAGGATCTACTCCAATCTCAGGAACTCCACAGCCATCGCCGATGGTAGAAAGATACACTATGGTAAGAAATAGTGCAGAGAGACAGGGTGTTTCATCACAGGCCCCACATTCTGTATCAAGCAAAGCAAAATTTTCAATAATTTGTTTTTCGTGGGTTGCACTGCTGATTTGGCATGTTCCATTCTGTGGTACACATACCGATTGTGTATTTAATGGCAGTCAGAAGGGCTTATTTTGAGAAACAATAATGTTTTTATAGCATACAGCTATTGAGGCTAAAACAGTAATCTTTCTTTGTTTGTTCAAATCCAAATGGTAAACATTAATTTACTTCTAAGAAAAAAGCTTAGTTATTACTGTGTACAGTACTGTATGTCTATGCAGTTTAACATCTGAACACGTGGGTCTATGTAAACTAAATGTGTCCTGTACTGCTCCTCTTCAAAAGGATTGAGTTTAAGACAGTTTTAGGATTACAAATTTCAGAATATCCCAGTCAGAAAAAGGAGCTGTTCCAATATGCTATGTGTGTTCTTTGTAGCACAACACAGACCCACCAAAGCCTCCTCCCGCACCGCCGATAAAAGCACACCCAAGTCCTCTTGTAGACATGTTCAATGGACCTGCCACCCCGAAGGCCCCAGCCAAGACACAGAGAAACAGTCTGCATCCAGGCAAGTTTTCTAATCGTTCTTGCTCTAAGATACTACATTACTGACGAAACTGCTGTACCTTGAGTGAGAAAAGGGATGGCAAACAGCAAGACACATGGAAATAGCATTACAATGAGTTAGCCTGGTCTTTCTGTCCAAAAATTCTCTTGTTGCTTTTCAGCAATGTTTCCCCTTTCTTAATTTTTGGGCAGATGTTTGCTGACTCAGGCAATGACAAATTCACTTTCTTTTGTAAAAAAAAAACAAAAAAAAACTGTTTTAATAAAAATTGTGTTTGCTTATAGAGTACAACAATGGTGATACTCTGCCCAGGTCTGTCTCTGTTGCGACTGGACTGAACGCGATTAAAAAGCCAAAGGTGAAAACAATCTTTCCACATACTGCGGGGAATAACGCCACTCTGCTCAGTTTCGATGAAGGTGACATCATTATTCTGCTTTTACCAGAGGAGAAAGATGGATGGCTATATGGAGAGCATGAGAAGCTGAAGCAGTAAGTCTCCGGCTGTTTTTACAGGCTTAAACTGTTACTCCTGTTTGAGAGTCACTGTTCTTACACACCGTCCTTGATAATTATACTCTGGTAGCACTTCACATTACAGGACATGAAGCGGCATGCAGTTACACTGTAATCACTGGATAACTACCAATGGTTCCTGCTCTAACATGGAAATTACTTGGTGTATTTATATGGTTACACCCTGGTACAAATAATTTCCATGTGATTACCCATTTATTCTACAAGAACTTACCAAGTCAGATCAGGAACCATTGCAGGTTTTCAGTGTTTCATGGTGTTACAATTTTACACCCGTTTACCTCTACTGAAGCTGGCTGAGCTACCTGCAAGTTATTATATTTGGCAGTTATAAAATGTGTTACTCAATCTAGAGCAATAAATGAATAAAGAACGTTTTGTTATGTATACGTGATTTCACAATAAGGGCCCCAAATTGAGTAGCTGATGGCAGGTGCGTGTGTGTGTGCATACTTTTTCTGTCTGCATAGGGAATCTCTTGAAATTTCTCAGTATAAACAAGATGAGACACAAAATAATGACTGCTTCTACTCTAAATACTAGCGCTCTCACCCAGCTTCAGTATAAGTAAACAGGCCTATCGAGGTCAGTGAGTTGCATTACTGTCAGCCTATCTTGTCTCTGCAGATAAGGATCTGCCTAGTTGAATGAACTGGAGACAATCTGACATGAGGGGAATTGGAGAATCACTTTCCCTTGCATGTATTATAGCACAGACTTTGTGTAGCTGTTTCCAGAATTGGGCATTACACATGAAAACTTTTCATTATTGGATATTGTGCCACTAAGCTTTTATACCTAGCGAACTGTTATCTTTAAGAAAATTACATATTTTAAAATCCATAAATAACTTGTTTACCTCAAAAATTTTAAAGTCCTATTCATCTACCGCCTTGAAAAAATATTAATTGCAACTGTATGTTATGCTTTTACCCAATTCCACTAAGAAATATTACATTTCCCAATTTCATGTTGTTTAATTAAAAGTGATCTGTGCATATGTTAGTTGTTTTCTGATAAATAACTATTCACATGTAATAAGGAACCAACAGCCACGGGAAATCAACATTAAAATAATGAATGTTTGTGGTGATTTGCAGGTGTATTCAAGCAAAACATTAACCAGCCCTCAAAGTAAAGAAAGTCTGCTGCAAAAAGTATTGTAGTCCTAGCAACCATTTTTCCTGCTCTCTTTGGAGAAACAGGGAACAGTCTTCAAAAGAAGAACTCACATTGGTAGCATTGTAAGCACATCTATTTTGACGCAGTACCTGTTTAAGAAGAGGATAAATTATTGAATATAGATAGTGAGCTGCCATTTACTAGTGTTCGGTACATTTGGCCAGGCTCGAGAGATTCAAGGCTGCAGAGCAATGCTGATCAGATCAGTCCACATACGAATTGGAACAATCCTACTCAACCTCCTCTGATAATACTGTACTACGTGCTGTGGATGTTGGTTATATTCTTTTACACAGCACAGAGAGATCTGGTTGGCTGATTAAACTGTGCAGGCCTTTGTTTTTGTTTACTTTGTGCTTTTAAGTTGATGTAAGGATACATTGCCCATGTGACTCAACAGGGCTTTCTTCTAAATCTAGTAGCAGTCAATAATTTTATAAGTATTATCAAATCAGTCAATTCCGTATCCTAACAATTGGGTGTTTGTTTTTGTGTTAGACTTCAGAGTTTTTTTTTTTGCCTGTGAAAATTCAGTTTAACTAAGCAAACTACACTGTCCTCTTGTCTAAAGTACAAAACCAATAATAAAAAATGTAAATGGAGTAGAATGTGGAACTGAAGCACAAAGAGGTCTCGGGACTTTGCGCAAGGACAGAGAGTCTGTGACTCAGCTGTGTTCAGTTTAACATCAAATACAGGGATATTGTTAAGCAATGTTTACTTAAACTGCTGCTGGAGTGTTCTCCTGTCATTTTCACGTGAGGGTCTGACAAACCTGAAGTAATACTACTGCTGTGGTCTCTTTTGTAATCTAATGCTCTTGCTGAGACAGCAAATGCTGCATAATTTTATAGGCATTTTTCTAATTCTGGTCTTTTTTGTTTCTGCCACCTGTAACACAGCTGTAACTTTCTTTCTTTCCAAGTCCCAGAATAAGCAGCTTATGTGTTTATTAAAAAAAAAAAAAAAAGACCATACTCCTTTTAAATTAAAGGGGATTAGCTATAACTTTGGTGAAACAACACAAAACACCACAAGCAACCTAATTTTACAAAAGCAGAGTCTGCACATTCCTTTCATAATTATAATAATGTGAAAGTGACCTGAAAGATCTCCACAACACGGCAGGGCATCACTGGGCTGTTCGTGCAATTCTAATTAAAGATGCCTTTTAAACACAATATGATGCATTGTGTTGCATTTAGTGTTCATGAATAGTGCTGCATTGAAATCTCTTTTTATTACATGTAGTGGGTAGAGTTCTGGCATTGCAAGCTTCATCCCCTACAACTCTGCATATGTGTCTCCGGGACACCCTTGTGATACTCAGCCCTCATCTTGCCACATCTGGCCCAATTTGTTCTTACTGTGGTTGTGATTTTTACGTTGGAAACTGCTTAAAAGGCCCAGGAATGCATTGAGTCTCTGCTGGGTCTAAGATCCATGTTATAACCAGTAAGCCTTATATAATATTTCTATTTCTGTTTCATTAACAACATTATCGGTCTCTTGCTGTTTTTGCAGGAGAGGTTGGTTTCCATCGTCGTACTGCCGACCTTACACGGAGCAAGCACAAGAGCAGAGGTAATAAAGGTCATCATAATAAGAAATTATATCTATCTATCTATCTATCTATCTATCTATCTATCTATCTATCTATCTATCTATCTATCTCTCTCTCTCTCTCTCTCTCTCTCTCTCTCTCTCTCTCTCTCTCTCTCTATATATATATATATATATATATATATATATATATATATATATATATATATATATATATATATATATATATATATATATATATATATATATATGAGGAATTTTGGAATACTATTATTAAAGGATCATTTCAGAGAGCCAATCATTAACAGCCAGCTAAACCACCTCTTTCATTTAATATTCCCTAAATTCATGTCCCTGTACCATTAATCTCTGTTTTAGTAGAGTGGTGTTGTCAAGCACCAGACTGATGAGAACTCAGTACACTACTGTTACCTTGATGACAAATGCTTTACACACAGGCTGAAGACATCTTCAAATGTACACATTTCCCAAAGTCTACTATCTGTTGAAGCTGCAACAGATATATAATGGTTAGTTTAGTTTATTCACTTCATTCCCACAGAACCAGCACAGGTTCGTCTTAATAGTCCAAGCACAAATACAAAAGGAGCGAAACTTTCCAACGTTTCATTATGTTTAACATCCCTTTCTCAAGAGAAGGTGTTTTTGAAAACACTGTAGAGGTACATATACATGTACTTACACACACATCTCAGCAGTATGGAGTTTGTAGATCTACATTTTGATTAAAAATAGTAGCAAAACTGATACCCATACACGTAGATGATACGTATTTCAAAATATCAATGTATGTTTGATAGGGATGCATTGTCTGAATTTTTTCCCCCGCTACCTCCAAAGGTGTAGTTGTTGTTGCAACATCTTTCCTAGCAGGATCTTATTCATCACCGTTATTATCTTTGTTGCCATTACTGCTATGACTGATTAAAAGAAGACGCAGTCTGTACTGCAAATAAAGGTGTAGCCTGGATAAAACCTCCACCGCAGCAGGGTTAAATCCTGAGCCTTATTGAATTGCATTCGCCAATTCAATGGAATAACTAAACCATTAACCAAAGCAAGGTGCGGAACACAAGTACCTACTCCTTTGTAGGTGGTTGTTTGCTTTCAGTTGGCTCTTGATACTTACTCGGCTGTCCAACAAAAAATTATTTGACAAAGTCTGCTTCTGAGTTAACTTTATGAAACTTTGGTCCTAATTCAGTTGCCGAACTTTAGTGGCTTGTTAAATAAACAGCCAGATAAAAAGTGAATTTACAGCCTGACCTTGTATTCTATTTTCTTATTTTGTTTAGTTTAGGTTTGGGAAGAATTTATAGGACAAAGGCTTATTTTGATGTAATTTATATGATCTTACATGAGTTTAACCCATCTTTTATGGTTACATGAGGTTATTATTTCTAATATGTTATTCTTGTGAAACCATGCAGATAAACATGTTTGTTATTCACATAGCAGTTACAGAAGCCCACGGTGCACGGCTCGCGGTCTGTGTGTAACCTTGTGTTCAGTGCTTGCTTACATTGCTTGCATTTTCTTTCACCAGTCCGTGTACAGTCAGTATTTAAGCTAATCATTTTTCATAATAATTTTAAAGTGTATAATGGTCATAGACAGATGAAATGGTAGCCGTATTAGTCCAGAGATGATAGACAAAGAGAAGGAGAAGTAATACCTTTTATTGGGCTAACTAAATAAGTTCCCAAGTTCTCCTGTCTTGAGTGTTTTTCAAATTGCCCTTTAAAACAAGAACCGCCAGATCATGCAGGGAATGGTTAGGCATGTTAAAATGGTTACCAATAGGAGTGCTGGTCATTTTGTTGCTGATGGTGTGTCTGTGTAGATTCATCCTTGTCTGAAGATGTTGTTTGGTTTCTCCTATGTAAGTACCAACGAAGCATTTGCTGCATTTAATCATGTAGATTACATTTTTGGATCTGCAGGTGAATGATCCTTTTATCTCCAGTTTCCTTTGTGCTGTGAGGATGGTATTCTGCGTCGAGATATGGGGACAGGTTTTGCATCTGTTGGTATTGCAGGGTTTAGTTCCATCGTGTGCATTGTTTAGGTCAGTTGGTAAAGTGTATAATGGAAATTAATAGAAAGTTAATGTTTAATTAAACCTGCCTCAAGAGGTTCTATAAGAAAGTGAAGTTCTTTCAAGAGAGAGTTAACTCATTACAGTCTAGAAAGCTTGTCTTGTAGGTTCCTAGAATGATGACTCGTGTATGTATCCCTTTTACCTTTCACCCTTCAGTTGGAAAAAAACTTTAACCCTTAAATTCACAGCATTGTGTGAGGCATCCCGCTCACTGGTAATTATCTGTGTTCTGGATAGAATATTATAGTAAAAATGGTTAAGTTATAAGGTTAAAGTGCTTATGGTTGGTTTTAATTTCTCCAGCAATTCTATGCCAGTCCGGAGTATTAGCATAGCCAACCTGGCAGAGAAAGAGAAGGGGAACGTGGTACTGCCCCCTCCAGATTACTTTGAGTCTTCACCAACGAGGGCTGTCCTCAACAAAAACGCAAAGACTTCCCCCGAGCACACAGTAAGTATATGATTGCATATGTACTCTCACTTTCTTAATGGCATTTGTATTGCTTCAGATGATGCACACTTTAGCCTATACTGATCCGTTCAGTGCATTTTCAGACTTTATGGGACAGGATGCCTATACATGTATTATGCAGGGTACTGTTAAGCTGCCATAGATAGGCATAATCTTTTCTCTGAATACTCACCCTCTAAATACAAATTCCATACAGAAGTATGGAAACAGTTATCTGCATCTGTGTGTGACCGGCACTGAATAGCATGTGACTAGGGTATGCTGTTGTGGCTCCTTCCGTCTAGGAAGGTGTTCCACACATGTCCTTAATTACAGTCCAGATCCGTGTTCCAACCAGCTCTTGCATTGTTTAATATCACTAAGCCCAAGTTCAATTCAGTTATTAAAGCCATGTTTGGAACATGAGCTGAACAGTAAGTAGCACTGAGCTATGTCATTGCACTGTGCAGTACATGAGTGGAGAATTGTCTGCACAGCCAGCTTTGTTATTCATCCTGGCTGCTTTCACATGGTGCTGTGTTTTGACTGTAAATGCATTATTTATAAATGATATCCCCATTGGGAGAAGCAGGGTTAGCCACTAAGCCCAATTGCTCTCTGTAGTGATGTAGCAAGAGAAGAGGGAAGCTTCCAGTAGTACAATCTCATAGACACTGGGCATGCAAAAATGAGTCTTCAGTTAAGATCATTCTAAGCCTGCTTTAGATTTCCGTGGTTGTCTCATAAATCAAATTATCCCAGCTTCTTTACTGTGTTTTCTTACATAGCATTTCATGCAGATCCCCTCCAGGAATGAAGGACATTTCCACTGGCCATGCATGTGTGTGCCATGGGTGTCTTTTATGAAAATCATCGGTTTTCTATAAGACTGGTTTAATGTCTTATTTACAATATGACATTATCCAAAACATTTTGCCACTGATAATAGATATAAGTGCAACCACAGTAATGTAAACCTATTAAGAAAATACAGTATTGCACGTTTTCTTCATTTGAAGTGTTTTCATAAAATGTTACTTAAATAAGGGTATCTGATGCCGTGCATATCATTATGGGAAATGCAGTAAGTAGGATTATAGGATAAAAGACTCATAGGAGCCGATTTAATTAAAACATGTAAAATCCTTAATGCCCGGTCAAGATAATGTCATCCAGTGTTACTACTGTTTGTTCAAGCTCACAGGGGACATACACTAGTTAAAGAAAAAATTGTCAGAATGTGTATGTTTTATTAAAGGATATAAACAAATCTATTTCTTTAGTTACTTTGTACTAGCTTTGGTCCACCCATGTCCAAACTGTGAGAATTAATACAAATACGGATAACTACAAAGGATACACAGATTCCATGATGATCACATGTTTCCCCCATTGACCATTCTCTTTAAGACTTGTCTTAGACAAACCTATTCGATCAATGGCATTGCATTCCGTAAGAGGCTGCAACCCCTCCACCTTCTCCCAGATGACCACTGCTTGACGCCAGAGGGTCAGAAATGTGAGCTGGTGTAGAAGGGAGTGGGATACCTATCTTATCTGTTTCCCAGACATTCAAATTCATCTGCATTATCCCAGTCTAAATCATTAGCTGCTGTCCTAAGCATTGCTGACCTGACCATGCTGGTTAAAACAGCACCTCAAGCTGTTATCCAGTCTCCTGCTGCTTCATATCAAACATGTCACCTGGAACCATTTCAACAAACCCAGTATGTATCATGTCTATGTTTTATATATAAAAACATAGAAATGATACATACTGTATAGGTACAGACATTCCTGAGAATTATCAGCGTTCTGTATCCAGTGGCAGTTATCTATCTCTGAACTGCCACAGGGGGGTTGGGGTGAAGATCTGCATTGCTGAAAGTCACATTCTTTGATGCCGGTTACTTGATCCTCCTCTTTCAAGTTGTATAAACTGCTTCATTCAATCAGGGTGATGCAAGCCCAATTGTATTTAAGTGATACAAGGGCATTTGTTATTCCACATCATATATGCTGTCACTGGCATACATTTTATTGCATCCAATGTTTATACTGGTTTGGATTTTGAGCCCATGGGTGGTTTGTGTGATTTTGATGGAAAAGTGGGGTTGTCTGCTAATTTTTATGATTAGTAAGGTGAGAAAAGGCTTAAGAGGCTACCCCTATAGACTCGTTTACTCTCCTTTGGTGTTGCACATATGGAGTCATTTCTTGCTTTTTTAAAGATAGTATTGTGTAGAAGGTAATCTTTCTTTATTAAGCATGACAAATCGGGACAAGGCTTTAAGATGTCTAACGATATATCTGTGGCTGGCAGTAAAAAGCCTGCAGCCTGTCAGACTGCTACTGATCACAAAAATAAACAAACTGCCTTCCCTGGTCTGATGAACACAGAATGTACTGCTCCTCTCCATGTTGCTTGCTCAGGAGGAACAACTGATCTCTTACCCAGAGATCATTGATGTCATCCTTTTTGGTGCTAAAGCCTGTGTCACTTCCCCCATAAAAGCCCACATCATAACCAATAGTTGTCCAATTTTCTCCTGCATTTGGTTTATTAAAAGGACAGGAGAGAGAGGAGAGGAAGTCCTGCAAAAATAAACCATTGCTACTCATGGCACAATACTTGTTTT
This sequence comes from Polyodon spathula, assembly GCF_017654505.1. Taxonomy (NCBI): domain Eukaryota; kingdom Metazoa; phylum Chordata; class Actinopteri; order Acipenseriformes; family Polyodontidae; genus Polyodon; species Polyodon spathula. Next base: position 5,670,953 of record NC_054551.1, read on the forward strand.
GTGGTTTGTCTGGTTTGTTTGGCCATCATGCCGTTTTGTTTGTTTTGTTTTGTCTAAATCTTTTATTTGTTTATTAAATCTGTGCACCAGCGCCGTTTGCTCACAGTACTTGTGTCCGCTTCTCTTCCTGGTCTGATGTCAAAATGTATAAATTATTTTTTGTGTGTGCCCTTCTAGCTTTCAGTTAGCTATGCTTCTTTTATGTAGCTGCCCCCCACCCCTCCACTCTGGTGGACAGATTGTAGCAAGGATCTGCTACAAAGTGTGTTAGATAGACAAGGACTCCATTGTTCCAGCTACAACCAGACAAAAACAGTTATTCTCCTTAAATACAAGATGCTGGAATCAGAACTGCAAGACGAGATGACAAAGTAGTTTTTATACTGGCTATTCCAATGCCATATTAGGGTGCTGCCATCTTTCCCTGTTTTAGTATGCTCCCTACACAGCGGGTAGAGAGAAAAAAATCTAGCCTGGTGGCACGATTCCTGCAGCATCTACTAATGGAAAGAAGTTATCCTCAGCCTCCTGTTTCACAGGGTTCCACCTACCTTCCATCAATGTTGCTGCAATCTCCAAAATGCTACTTGGGAAGGTCTTTCTGTACATACCCACCCTTTGATGTCTCGAGTGTTTGGTTGGGCTACCACCCAAGACCTCCAAGGAAATGCATTGTCCCTCAGGGGAGCCTTGACCTGTATTCAATAAATTTAGGTTACAACAGTTCAGTTCCTGGCTAAAGGTAAGAAAAATGCCTACTCCATTTCTAGTGACTGTGATCTCAGTAAAGGGATCACAAAACCAGGGCAACACTGTCTCCAAACAGACCACTTTAAACTGGACCGCATCCTGTATCAAGTTCTGTTGCAGCCTTGGAATAAAACCATCTTCAAGAACAATCAAAGCCCATGGGGTAAAGTTTGGTTAATATAGGGGCAAAACAAAAATCTGCCTATTACAGGACATCTGCTACCTGCGTCTCCTTTGAGCCCTTTGTTAGCATTACAACTTGAATGTCTTGTTTTCAGCCTACTATATTCTGTCTCTGCTAACTTCTACCAGCCACCCTCTTGTCTTCAGTGCTTTGGTGTGGTTCACTCTGTGTGGAGTTCATCAGACGAGGTAAGAAGACGAAGATTACCTGTAATACGGTTTCTTCGTAGGATGATGAACTCCACACACCTATGTGACACCCACCTTTAATCTCTTTTCTTTACTGTTCTTGTTTTCAAAATTTGGACAATGATTGGTTATGATGTGGGCTTTTATGGAGGAAGTGACACAGGCTTTATCACTGAAAAGGACTACATCAGTGATCTCTGGGTAAGAGATCAGTTTTCCAAGCGACATGGAGACCAGGAGTTCCCTCTGTCATCAACCTACAAATAAACCATATTGCAAGTAATCTTCATCTTCCAGGCAGTTCTGTTTAATGTGTGTACAGCAACATGTCTCAGTGCTGCACACTCAAATCTTGAATTGACAAACATTGGAATGGTGGTTTGTGGAGGTCAGAAGTCAGCCTTGAAAGACGACACCACCCCTAGTGCATGACTTTTGACCCCTTGTGAAACATTTATGAGTCTTGGAAGCTCTTGTTCGTTCTGGCGAGCCCTTATGCATTCCACTCCGCGCATCAAAGAGAAACAGATTAATTGTGCATATCCAGGATCTGGCATTCTCGGACTATGGAATTACACTCCTGGTAAACCTGACACCGCAGCTTTCCTACCTGTGAACCAAGCACAGAGCTTTTCTGCAGAATAATGGCTTACTTGTGTGCCGGATATCCAGGGCCATATGCAGGGGAGTTTGAGGAAAGTAAAAGGAAAGTAAATTCTCACATCATCAGTGTCTACGCGCTTGGTAATGAATGATAAGCCTTAGCTCCAGGTAATCTACTTCATCATCATGCCAGAAACTCTACTTCGAGGCCCTGTTTACCACACCTGATAGAAGAAACCAGCTTATGTAAAGTAGTATAAAATAAATATGAAATAATATAATCTTTACAAGACCTTCAATGAGGTACTGCAGTATTGAAATAGCAAGGAAAATAGGCTCATGGAGTTAAAACAAATGTATTCTTACAAGGTTGTATAAACTACTTCGTAAGTATGTTAACCTAACCCCTGGCAATCTCCATCCAAAGGTACCTATTGGTATTCTTATAAGATGATGTTTGTTTTTGTGTGTGCGTATGTGAATACAGGCAGTATTTCACATTTCAGTCACATGTCCTGCCTAATGGAGTTTTATCAGTTTCCAAAATGCCTGTAATCGTTGAGTACATATCGACACATCAATCAATGTGTCTGTATTCTGTGAGATAGTTGTACAAACAATACGCTGGAATGGGAAGTTCTAATAGGCCAAGGTTTTCTGCTTGTCCTATTGGTAAGCGAATCGCACAATCCAGACAGATACCCAAGTCTGTTCCATGCCTTTTTGATCATGAAGTGCAATTTAAAATAAAAAAAATCACTCCACTGGCCACTTTCTTATAGGATGGGATGCTGCGGCAGAGTAACCTCTACTGTGTTTTTTTTTTATTGCTATTATTTTTACTACTTGCAACACAAACTACAGCAGCTGTTAACACTGTGTCACATTATTCAAAGTATAACCCAGCCAGTGCCATTGCTGGACACTTGAATCATTTTAAGGTTAAGATGGAGCTGTTTCTTTTAACTAGACTTGTTTCATCAGTGTTTGTAAGATATATGGGCTTGGCAGAAAGGGGCTAGGCAGGCACAGCAGTACACTGTTTCTTCTGCAGCAACTCTCACGTGACTCTGGGGAGGTGACTGTGTTATTTTTGGCTCTAATAATAACCAAGCTTTCTCAGCAACCTCAAGCTATTAGTTAATGCTTAATATGGACAGGACAAGAACGTCTGGTTTTATGGCCCTTAGCCAATCACTTTCAAGTGCTGCCCTCTGCTGATAAAATAATGACAAAGCATGCCAGTATCCTTTTCCTATATAGCCCACGGTCTGAACAGTGCATATTTTAGGACTCTGGTAAAAATTTATCAGATTGCCTGTGTAAAGATATTTGTTTTGTAGTTCAAAGTTTTTGAATACAATATAAGACAAAACACAATAACATATTTCAGTGTTGTTGTTTTGTTTGTTTGTTTGTTTTAAACAAGGTTGATGACTAGCGGCAGAGCCCCCTTCTGGTGCTTGCGTGTAACTGGCACTTTGGTGCAAGATGTGAATATTTGGAGGTATTTCTCTCGAAGCAGCATAGCACATTCCTTGGCACACTTTAGCAACAGACATTTTTGCAATAAAATGAAATATGCAAAACCCAATCTTTTAAAGGTAATCTGAACATCCTGCAAATCAGTTGCTTTAGGCTATATCAAATCGTGACTTCGCTGGACACTCCCAGAAAGTCTTTTATGTATAATTTTGAACATTTTTTAAGCCACATCACACTGGGCTGATTTGAATGGTGCTGTGGGAACAGAGAAACCACATCAGTACTACTGCAGACAGGAGGCGGTCCTTTTAATTCAACAGAAAAACATATGTTGAATCATACCTTACAGTAGTCATTACAGTACTGTGTAAGTGTTACCAGTTATACATTTGTTCCTCTTTATTTGTTGTTGCTGTTGCAGAGCCAGGAACCGAATGGGATTGGAAAGCCACCTTTTCTCGCGTAAGTACTGTATTGTGATTTATCTAGTACACTTTTTATTGAGGGTATCAGAATCCAGAGATGTGTCCATCCACATACAAAAAAACAATTCCCTGGAGAAGTGCATGCTACTAATTTTGTATTTACAGCCTCAGCTGACGATATGTTTTTTTTGGTGATCTATTTGTTTGTCGTTTCCTCTATATATAGCGGTGAAAATCCATTTGCGACCGTCAAACTTCGACCAACAGTAACCAATGACAGGTCAGCGCCCATCATTTGAAGTTTCTGAGGAGTTCTACAGATTGCAGTTTTTCGAATGCTATGTCTGCATTCTATAAAGTCTTCAATCTTCTGCCGCCCATAGATCTCAGAGAGTTTATTTAAGTAACTGTAAAACAAATCCAAAGAGTTATATATTTTTTAAAATACTTGTGCTGCAAATTGTATAAGTAACAGAGCATTCTGCATTTTCAGTACTGTGCTGTGTTTAAGAAACAAAAAATGAATGCAGTCAGAATACATTATTTCAAAGTTCTAAAGTTGTTGTTCTTTTGCCATAGGATGATACACACTTTTACTTGGTACATACGTTGATAAAATATTGTTTAGTTTCTTTCAGAAACAATCCTGGATATGAATATACAGTAGCTTTACACCTGGTGTTCACAGTACATAGCTTTGGCATCACTGTTGCCATACTCAGTGTTTCCTTACTCATTTTTGTTTGAGATGCTTAACATGTCCATACAACTTTCTTTTAATATACAGCAATGGCCAAAAGTTGTGCATAACCCTATATAAGTAACTAATCTTGCTTCATAAAGGTGAATGAAACTTCCTAGGTGATGCAAGATTTTTAGCCATAGCTGTATATTTAAATTAATTTTACCAAAGAAAAAAGCATCTGTATAATAATGTTTTGTTATTGGTACAATATTTTTTTATTATTATTTTTTTTTTTTTTTTTTTTTTTTGGGGGGGGGGGGGGGGGGGGGGGGTAACATCAGTTTGGGGGGGGGGGGGGGGGGGGGGGGGGGTGGGGGGGGGGGGGGGGTGGGGGGGTCACCATTTTGGAGGGGGTACGTGTTAACAGTTTCAATGTATTTTTTTTTTTTTTTTTTTTTGGTCAAAATGTCCTGTTTCCCAATGTGCTAGTTTCAATTTTTTTTTTTTCTTTTTTCAAAGCCCATTCTGATGCCCAGTTGCCTACTCTTGTATCTTTTTGATTTTAGTATTATTTGTTGCTTATCTTGTTAGCATTGTATGTGCTGTTCTGTTGCCCTGACGCCTATGTAATATTCAATTATTCTCTACTTAGGATTTTTGTTAACTAAATTCTGACACAGAAATCTGGGATTGGTTGTATTTTTAATGACTTGATTCCTAAAATAATTTTTGTCCTATGCCTTAAAGTACATCCGGCATACTTAAATTCTGTAAAGAGTCAGTCTGTTGCTTATTCAGTAATCCTGAAGGTAAATGAAGGTGCATGCTGCTTATGATTTCCCCTCTCTTTACTGCAGGGGGTGTATGAATACAGGTTTGCCTCATTTTAACCTACATTTTTTCTTTAAAAAATAAAGAGCTGTTCTGTTCTGAATTGTATTTCTTATATTAAGGTTTATAGGGGAAAAAAAAATTTGTAAACTGTTTTTTCGCAGTTCTGTCGAACAGTGCAAACCACACTTGCAAAACACAGGTAGGCTGATGAAAGAGGCAATAAGAATATTTAATGTTTGAAAAAAACAATACTGTGTAGTAATCCATGTATAAATAAGTTCAATTTATTTTATTGCAATAAAAGTTTGATTTACCAGACTCCTCTGTTTTTACACTTGTGTAGTAGGCCAGTCCAACAATTATGTTTCTATGTATTTATTTATACAGGAAATTAACCTATTGAGACCTAGATCTAATTTAACAAACATACACAATAAAACAACACAATGTCATGAGTGGTACTGTCTTAATCATTTCAGAGGTTATAAACAAAGGACATTCACCCGACCGTGTACAGCTCCTTAATCAGGATCAAAACAATTTACAGGGATCATTTTTAAAACATGTAAAAGAGAGACGATCAAATGTACTCCTTTTATATAATGGTTTAGAGTTAAACGTTTTTGGAAGCCGATGGGCAATGAACATTTTACCCAAACGTGCCAACCCTTGGAACCACCAGACTGGCAGAATCACAGGAACGCAGATTATAGTTGGTTTCATACCTATTAACCAGAGCAGTTAAATAACAAGGCACCCATCCTTTAAGAAACTTAAACACAAAACAGTACCAGTGATAAACTTTTCGGTCTGTAAGTGAAAACCAGCCTAATTTTACATGCATCTCGCAATGATGAGTCAAGATGGGACATTCTAACAGAAATCTGCAGTGCATGTGTTGTGCAATACGTCTAGTTTATGTGAGGACTGAGTAGAAGTGAACTGGTAAATATAATCACCATAATTAAGGACAGAGAGAATAGTCGTAGTCACCAATTCTGATCTGCTAAACTGAGAAAAGATCTTCCTATTTCTAAAAAGGAAGCCTAACCTTACCTTTGAAATCACTTTGTCAATATGATGATTAAATGGGAGATTTATCCATATGCTCGGGAACTTACTTTATTATCTCACCTTTTCAGTGTAACAATAGTCCAAGGTGGAACTATTGCAACTTGTTTGTTGGCCATCCGGATGTTTCATTGAACAATTTGTTAAAGATTTACGCACTATATGGTGTATAAAACAGAAGTCCTTTGGGAAGCATGCACATATCATTTAAATATCCTGGTCATCACATACAATGCTTGTTTGTTGTAGCATTGGATCTTTCTACACATCCTGGTTCCACCCAGCCTTATCAGAGCTCTGCTTATATAAAAGGACTGCCTTACACAAAGGTTTAGTATCTTAAAAGCGCAGGCGTGATTAAAAAACACATATATAAAGTGAAAAAATGAAATCTGTAACACACTAGTCATTTCAGAATCCTGGCATAAAAACACTTCAAAACAGGTGTTGATGCTTACATGGTTTTATTTATTTTTTTGTATATGCGTATATTTTATTTAGGCTATGTAATGTGCAACGGGCAAAGCAGGTTGTTATTTTCGATAATACATATTAATACAACGTCAACAGACATCATGGTGTCATCATCAGCAATGCGTATGTGTGACAAGCTGCTGACATTGTACATCAAATTTGTTCGAAAGTAGTCTGCTTCAGGAAACTGATTGTCTTACGAATGGAGAGGAGAGGTTTTCTAGTAATAGGGCCCAACTTTCAGCAGTAAAATCAGTAGCTGGTTTGTTCATAAACAGTTTGGGTCATGTATGGCTGTTCTTCAAAGATTCCAACAGCATGATACCTGAGATTTGCATGAAGTGTCATTAAAGGACAAGAAAAACAGCTAATATAATAAGTCCCTCTTCTTTTTTTTGTATTACAGCTTGCACCGTTAATCAATAACTTGTAAACTTTGCACAGTAAAAGTTACACATGTCCAACCCAAACTCAGTACAAAAGGGTTTTAGAAATGTGCTTCTTTTTACCATCTTGCACACACACATTATACATAACAGCTGCAACTCACACAGTTTCAGATGCATGACCACCACCAGCCCAAGGGTTACAACTTATGGTGTTTATTCTAACTAAACAGCAAGAAATCACTCAACCTAAAATATATACAATATTGATATTAATCAAACAAAACAAAGAAAATCTTAGGATAGGAATGGGGTTTCTTTCGTTTTTTCAAAAAAAAAAAAAAAAAAAAAAAAGTTTACCCCAAGATTAATTGTGCCATCAAAATCAAATCAATGTGTACTGCATATTAAACATAACGGCATGATTCAGAAATAGAAAAATAAATAAAATTCAGCATTTATAGCTGTTTAGTTTTTTACATTTTCAAAAGGCACCGTTGACTGCAAAAGCAACTGGCGTGTTGATTTCAACAAGAATTAATGATTATTTAAATATTAATAATAATAATACATTCATTACATGCATGTGAACAAAATTTAAAGACTTTTTTTCACATGCTCAATTTTGTATTGCCTGTCCATTACAGCTATTTGAGACAACACTGTAGGAGGCATTTACACAAAAACTGTTATCAATGTACAATTACAGTAAAAAAAAAAAAAGAAAAAAAAAATCTAAAACAAAAAGACTATAGCACTCTATAATTTGACTCCCGGTGTCAGGAGAGCCAGTCTGATCCCTTTAACCAAAGGTGGCCCCACAGTTTGGACATCTCCTTTGACGCAGCGCCAGGCAAAACAGAATTCCGATTGGGAAGAAGACGATGGCACACAAGATCCCCAGGCAGGTGAAATCATCCTCCAACACACCCACTCTGTGAAGAACAAGCACGGCCCTTTCAGCTCTTCTATACCTGTCCCACTTAAACACATTGTTCCAGGTTCAGGTCATTAAGAAAGGAATTCCTGAAAACAGTGTCTGTCTGGCATAAAGTCCAATAAACCTATTTTTAAACTTTAATTTTCATGGGGGTTTACAGTATAAGAACGAGATACACTACTATCAAAAATCAGAAGTCCTACTTTAACAATAGCTGTGAACTTCTGTCCATTACCCTACCTCCTCATTAGCTAGGCTCTTCAATAGTTACTAAATGTTTTTTATTCCAATATCTGAAAGTAAATACCAGAAACTTAATTATCTGTCTGCAACTACTGCTTGATAGCCACTGACGTCTAGCTAGATTTCAGATGCAGTTTATTGTAAAACACACATTTCCGTGATGAAGAATCCTTTTGTACTTTAAGAGACACTGCAGGCAACCCACTCACTTCCCAGTGCAGACAACATCCTTCTTCAAGCATCACACCGTTATACTAAATAAAAAACACTAGTCAGGTATTGTTTCCATCGCCCACCTATGCAGAAACACAAATGTGTAACTGGCAGGAAGCAGCTGTTTAAATATTCTATGATGTATGCTTATCCAGACTTCTTAATTGGATTATCTGCTGGTTTCTGTTTTTTATTGAATATAAAATTGAAAGGTTCTCCATGCACAGCAGACAGATTTATTGTGTGTTTGATAAGCACAGTCAGTAGCTTGCAGTACTGCATGTGGACACATGTGACTTCAGGGGCATGTCCCTTTTATTTCCAGTAAGTCACATGACCAAAAAAAATACAGATGGATCAGATTGTTAAAAAAAACAACCACCACCAATAATAGCATGCTATTAACAATTTTACCCCCCACCCCATGTAAGACAAATGTGGTTGGTTAATTTTTGCTATGCAAAAAAAAATAAAACTTGACCTTGTCAAGCTGAATGACCTGTGCCTCTACCTATTCCCGGACTCTGTCTGTTAACACCAATGGTGTGGATTGGGCTGCACTTACCTGCATGCTGGACAGCCCCCCACTACCACCACAGAGGGCTGGATGATGGTATATGTGTTGGAACAGTTTGGTTGCTGGGCAACAGGTGGCATTGCTGCAGCTGGCTGGGCACAGCCTGAAGAAAGAAATAAATAAATAAATAAATGTATTTATTTATTTTTAAAAATGTCCTCATTGAGTATGTACTAGTGATTTCAAACAGCACCATGTGGCTAAGCCTACAAAATACTGTACCTAAACACAGGAAAGACAGACAGCTTCAGTTACTATAGTAAATCTCAAGTTTGTCTCATGATTTTGTCTGAAAAGTTTATGGTTTACAAAATGGGGCTAACTGGAGCTTGATTTATTTGTAGCAGTGTTAGCTAATGTATCGGGACATTTGATCATTTTCTGGTTGAATTACAACACAAGGATTTACTTGAACTGCTAAACACAAACCTGTATTAGAAAACTGGTAATTTATAAATGGCAGGGTAAGCAGACACATCAAATATACAGAGGGTACAGATAGATGACAGAAACAGGCAGATTGTGTAACCAGATGAGAGAAATGTATAAAGAAATTGAAATGGTTGACTGGATGGATAACTACTTCATATAGGCTATAGGGGAATATGAAAGTGGCTTGACACACCAAGATATCTGCAAATCGAATGCTGTTGTCCAAGTACTGAAAGAAAGTGGTATTTGAGAAGCTGACATAACAACTATTGTACATATTTTACACCCACATGCAGTAAAGGCATGATCAGAAATCTGGTGATTATCATGGGTTCTAAGTCCAAGTTAAAGTTCATGCACTGAGTCACTCTAATAACCTAGGACATATCAAGAGACTAAATGATTTCCCTGGGGGGGGGGGGGGGGGGATATTAAACCTGGATGTTTTTTTTACCATTTCAATACTATTAACTTCTAATCCTTGTTTCTAAAAGTCACTGAAACTTCAGAACTGAAGTCTGCTTTTCAAATCAAACACCTTTTGAAAAGCACAAAAGGCCATTCATTTTAGTTGTATCCATGCTTATTATTATTATTATTATTATTGATTTTTCAATAAGTAAAGGCTTTCGCATGCCGTGATTAATAGCAGGCAGCCAAACCAGTTTCTGAAGGTGTTCTCTTACAGAATGACTGTAGGTCTTATTTCTATTGTCACATGTTACTGAATTTTAGCTGTAACTCCAATCACCTGACCTGAATTCCAGTCTCCCTCAGTTGTCTGATGCAGTCTTATATAAATGTTGCTTCTGAATAACCCCTGGAGAAGTGTTCTCTACATGTGCCGTTCTTTTTCTTTTCCCTGTTTTCAAGGAGAAATGCTGCTAGTTTTGCCTTCCACTAACTGGCAATATTAGGAATCATTACTTCACAAAGCGGTGAGGCTATAGTGAAAGGTCACCATGTCTTAATGGTATCAACCCCATTAGAAACTCGAATCCTGCAAGTACTGCCAGACAGATGGATAAACAGATAGATTTTAATGTTAGTAAGATGACTATGGAGTTTGATTAAATGCGGTAACACGTTTAGAATACCGCACATTTTATTACACTTCCCAGTGGCAAAGTGCCAGTCAAAACATACTAGTGTCGCCTCCTCAGAAGTACCAGACTGACTCATGTTACCCTTTACAGAAAATTCACAGTTCATTAGTCACCCCCGTGAGAAAAACTATTTCATACAACAATTTATTTTTAAACTGAATGAACATCAGCATCTCAGAGCAGAACCACTAGCAGGGGAGAGCAGAAGAATTTTTAAAAAAAAGAGCAAGAAAAAGCCATTAAGAACATGAACACTTCAGCTTTTCAAGCTGCACCCAATTTTTTAAACTTTTGTTTTCAAATCGCTCACTCTACTACCTCTTTTTTAAACCATTTGTCTAGCCTTACCACGCTCCTCCGATTTTGACAAGCAGACAAAAAATACATATCAATGCTACTCTTACCTACCTTATCTGCAGGTACCGTACAGGGTACACCAGTCTGCCAGAATGGCAGCTGCCATTTAAACAGGTACACATATATTTACTGTTGAAGGCGCAGTTAAAGTTAATAATCCGTAAAGTCATTTTAAATGTTTGTGGATCACACAGTAGTTTCGCTTCCGCTGATTTTGTAGTTTACAGTGTAGAGGGGCAACGTATTTTTAATGGAAATGTTCACAATCCATCGCAATTTCGCTGACTCTACCGACTGTTCTGAATATATAAAAATTTGCCTCTGAATAATCTGAAGACCTCCAGTTATATGCAGTTTTAAATGTATTTTCACGATCCGCGATCATGGAATGTTTTACTGTATCTCATTCCATATTTATTCCATATACGTGTTCTCCCAACATATACCACATACTCTAGTTTATATGATGGCAGAAACGATAAAAACAGAAACAAATGAAGCAACACTGTAACAAGACGAAAACATACCCTGGTCGCCTGTGTAGTACAGAGGAGGTAACTGATGGAAGCCAGGCGGTGGAGGAGCTGGCGCATTCGGAGGAATAGCACCATAATTAGGCTGCTGTCCGTACTCGTCGTAGCCCCCCGTCACAGCTGCATAAGCAGGGGGTCTGTCTTGCAAAAGTGGCTTGCTGTCCATGACTGGCTTTTTTTTTTTTTCTCAAATACTGGCACACAAGAATTCTGCCTTTATATTTTTTGTATATGCCAACAATGGCAAACATATAAAGACCAAAGGAAAAACAGAACGTAAAGTTCAATCAACGCCCGTCTAGATCTGCAGCGCCAACTTTTTTTTCACCCCCAAACACCTGCTTGTTGATTCTGCAAACAACTGAGAGACTACAAAGCATTTGGAATTCAACTATGTTTTAAATCTTGGTCATCTTTGCTTATTTTCCTCTTTTTGCCCCCCCCCCGCTAGTCCTATGGTTTCCCGCTATTCTGTAGCAATCTATCTTGAAAAAACATAAACGCGTTCCTGTGCCAGCCCAGTCACAAGACTAGTCATGTGATTTGCGAGGCTTTGCCAAGATAGTTTCTTAAAGCAACAGTGTTTTTATTTATGTGTTTCAAAGCTCAAAACACGAACACGTTGTTAAATAATTGAAACTACTAATTAAACCATTTAAATATAGGCTATTTAATGGTTATTTAAATAGCCCTCCTCTCACTCTTAGTATTAAATGTTTTTTTTTTTTTAAGCAATTACTAATTTCAGTACACTCAAGGTGTATAATTTGTGGCTAATTATTTTAACTATAGTGTGTTAAATTCGTATTCGAAATAATAATAATAATAATAATAATAATAATAATAATAATAATAATAATAATAATAATAATAATAAATTAAAACGTAAAAAAATGCATTACACTTTGTTATTTTTCTTTGCTGCTTCATTTTGCTACTCATTGCAGCTCTATTTACTTACGTTGTGTTACCGCCTGGGAGTTCCTTATTCGCGGTGTAGTTGACAAAGCAGCGTGTCCTTTTTCTGTGTGTTTTAACTCATTACACATCATGCTCAATTAATATATTGCTACCATTTAAAAAAATAAATATAAATGGTAATAGCTCATCTAGTAAATATATATATATATATATATATATATATATATATATATATATATATATATATATATATATATATATAATTACAAATTTGTATCAGCAGCATAGCGGTATTACCCTCTTGTTTTGCCCCATTTACCCACCTTAGACGCCTTGCTCACTAAATATTGAGGTATCCCTAAATAGTTTATCGTCTCCTCTTTGCAAAAACACTAACGATTTTAGTGAATAAGCAGTACCCCACAAACAGCAGCACCCCAAAGTGTAGCCCATTATAACCAATACAGAACGCATGGAGACACGTCTTTGATGCCCAGTTTACCCACCTTAGACACCTTGCTCACTAAATATCTAGGTATCCCTAGATATCTATCAAGGTATAAATACATATGGGTGACATAGATGGGTTCCCCTGTGTGAGATTCAGCTTTGAAATACGTAGCCCGAAACGATTTAACCCCCCAACGTACCCAGTTACTTATTCCATTTGTGTTACATTTGCAGGACATGAATAAAGCTAGAATGCGAATAGGAAGCTGGTCGAATAAAAAGCTAGAATGCGAATAGGAAGCTAGCCGAATAAGAAGCTAGAATGCGAATAGGAAGCTAGCCGAATAAGAAGCTAGAATGCGAACAGGAAGCTAGCCTAATAAGAAGCTAGAATGCGAATAGGAAGCCAACTTTAGCATTATACTTTGGACCCCGTTTATCAACAAGTAAGTATTTCTATTGGTTACAATCTGGGGTGCTGCTGCTCATGGGGTACGACTTGCTCATTAAAATCTTTAGTGTTTTTGCAGAGATGGGGTGATAACCTATCTAGGGATATCTAGATATTTAGTCAGCAAAGCGTCTAAGGGGGTACATGGGGCATACAAAAACGTGCCTCAATGCGTTCTGTATTGGTTATTATAGGCTACAATTTGGAGTTCTGTTGTTCGTGGGGTACGGCTTGCTCACTAAAATCGTTAGTGGTTTTGCAAAGATGCGAGGATCACCTGTCTAGTGATACCTCGATATTTAGTGAGCAAGGTGTCTAAGGGGGGTAAATGGGGCATAAAAAAGACGTGTTCCCATGCGTTCTGTATTGGTTATAATGAGCTACATTTTGGGCTGCTGCTGTTCGTGGGGTACGGCTTTTTCACTAAAATCTTTAGTATTTTTGGAACGAGGAGGTGATATCTTATCTAGGGATACCTAGGTATTTAGTGAGCAAGGCGTCTAAGGGGGTAAATGGGGCAAAACAATTGGGTAATATCGTGTACCGATATGCTTCTGATACAGATTTGGTATTAATATTTTCGGGGGGGGGGGGGGGGGGGGGGGGGAAATTAAAGAAGGAGCGATTATTTTTTAAATAATATAAATATATTAATTAAGCAATATGTGTAAGTGAGTTAAAACACACAGAAAAAGGACACGAAATTTTGTCAACTACACCGCGAATAAGGAACCGGGAATAAGTAACCAACTTCCAGGTGGTTTGTTTATACACCGGCGGTTATAAAAGTGCATTTGACATTTTGCTGCATATTCCATTTTCCACTATATTCATTATTTGTGATGGCGTGCATGTATACCTCTACAGAAACAAGACTGGTGAAACTACCTAACATACACGCTTTGGATGTTAATCATTGTGACCTACTTCTGTAAGACAGGCACGTCTGTTTGGTTGAGCTATCTAAGGCTTGCGAACCACTTGTCAGATTTGAATGAGGCCGTATTGGTATTTGTTCTGGGATGTTAATCTACAGCAGGGCTTCTCAGACTCGATCCGGGGACCCCCTGCGCCTTCTGGTTTTCATTGCAGCCGACGTCTCAATTGCATAACTAGATTACTTAATTGAACTGATAACACCGTGTAACAATTTTTTTATTTTTTATTTTTTGGTTCCTGGGTAGTAAATGTTATTTCTTAATTGCTTATGCCTCAAAAGTATAGAAAATGGCTATTATTCCCCACAAACTTTGCTTTTGTGACCAGGACAGTGATATTTTGAAATTTACCTATTTTCCGGAACATTCCAGATAGATTCAGTGCTGAGTAAACTTGGAGTAACTTCTAGAACTTTCTAGAACTTTCCAGTAATATAAATAGTAGTATAAATACAGGGGCCTTAAACCCACCAGTTCAGTTTAGTTCCAGCTGCCTAAGTGGATACATTTCTGCATTTTTCTGAGATGGCATCAAGAGGCTGCAATTGTGGCATTCCTGATGGGTCTCCAAGGCAGTTTTACCAAGTTTCCCTGCTATCTTTGCCTTTGGGACAGCAGGAACACCAAGGCACACTACCACAGGCGGGACTGGCCACAGCGGACCGAGTTCTCTGTGGGGAGGAACAACGTCAAGTGGGAGCCACTGGTGGACCCCCAGAAGGTGCTGATGCCACCACTGCACATAAAATTGGGGCTTATGAAACAATTTGTCAGAGCTCTAGATGAGGAGTCGGCAGCCTTCAAGTACCTTCAAGACTTCTTCCCTAAGCTGTCTGAGGCAAAGGTCAAAGCCGGTGTCTTCGTCTGACCACAGATAAAGAAGATCCTGGAGTGTAATGAATTCCCCAAGAAGCTCACTAGTAAGGAGAAAGCGGCTTGGAACAGCTTTGTCGCAGTGGTTCGGGGCTTCCTGGGCAATCACAAGGCCGAAAACTATGTGGAGCTGGTTGAGACTCTGGTGAAGAACTACAGCACAATGGGCTGTAGGATGTCCCTCAAAGTCCATATCCTTGATGCTCATCTTGATAAATTCAAGGAGAACATGGGAGCGTACTCGGAGGAGCAAGGCGAGCGCTTCGACCAGGATATACTGGACTTTGAACGCCGCTACCAAGGACAGTATAATGAGAATATGATGGGAGGCTACATTTGGGGGCTGATTCGTGAAAGTGATTTACAGTATAATCGTAAATCTCGAAAAACTACTAATTTCTAAATCTTTTGTAGTCATTTTTGTATTACTTTAGTATAAATACATGTTAATTTGGATTCATATGTTGGTTTTTTCTGACTATGTGAACAAAAAGACACAAATTTGCCCATTTTCTCATTGGAAATAGTAATATTTTGAAATATCACTGTCCTGGTCACAAAAGCAAAGTTTGTGGGGAATAATAGTCATTTTCTATACTTTTGAGGCATAAGCAATTAGGAAATAACACTTACTACCCAGGAACAAAAATTGTGTTACATAGTGTTATTTGCTTAATTAGACTTTTTTACTTGTTTTTAGCTCTTGAACAATTGTATATTTCAAGTTAGCTATAACATCTGATAAGTAACTTGAACTCTGTAAATGTTTAAAAGCTGAAAACAAGGAAAAAGGTCTAATTAAGCAAATTATCTGTTCAATTAAGGGTCTAGTTAAGTAATTGAGAGCTCGGTTGGAATGAAAACCAGCAGGCACAGGGGGATCCCAGGATCAAGTTTGAGAAGCCCTGCTGTAGGTCATGGTGACCTTCCTTTTCACTATAGTGGTACCCATTTAACTCATTTACCTAGACTTTCTGTTTGAATCCAGAATTTTCAGATTCTGATTAATCAATGTTTGCACAAGCCTTTGGTATAAGATTACCTTCAGGGGTGGAAATAAAACTTGTGTTGCATAGCAGTTTGACCCATTCCAGGTTTTACCACAAGCTTGATTGGCCCCAGAGTACAGGTAACAAGCGCACGCCTGTTCTATTAGACTCATAGTAAAACCAGGAATTGATCAAACTGCTATGCAATGGGAGTCTTATTTCCATCCTTGCTCATTTTTCATGGTAACCTGTGAGGATTTGCGCAATCTGTTACTTTACAGCACCTTTTTTTTTTAACTTTACAATTTCAGGCAAATAGTTTAGTATATCTTTTTGTTTGTTCAGACATTTAATTAATTTGATATAGTTTTTTGTGTGAATTATGTTTTTTTTTTTATTATTATTATTAATTTGAAAGACAGTACAATACACATAAATACATACAATAAAATAAATATTGATATAGTTTGAAAATACCGACTTCCATTGCTGAACAGCATTGACACTGGTATAATGCTATAGGAATCCTTTTTAAAAGTAAGATTCTGACAGTAGGTGACTTTGTGACGTGGCAAATACCTGTCCTTTTAAGATAAAGCCACTGTGAGAAAAGGCATTCTGTCACTGAATGTGTGGTGTGCGAGAAAGACTGAAACCACTGTCGTAGAGCTGTGATGGGTGGAGCGACAGCGCAGGTTACCAATAGCGAACTGAATGTGGGCAAGAACGTTTGTCATGCAACTAATCAGAATCGTCAGGACACGACTTCCTCTGTAGGATTAGGAAGATGTCTGATTCTGCGAATAACGCTGTCTAAATAGGTTTACTTTGTTTGCCGGGTAAATAGCTGCAATATAATTTAACCACTTAGTTTATGACAAGGCATACAAGGTGAGTTAATTATTATAACAATGTATACATGCATTTGAACTGTTGTTAATACGATGGTACCTGTTTGTGTTAGCTGGCTCCTGGAAACGCAGGTGTGCATTATTAATGCACTGGTACATGTTACAGCTAGGTCATATGAATACAGCGACTAGTCGCGGGTTTATTTCATTTAGTCATTCTTTTATTTAGGGCTAACTGTTTTCAAACACCCGACTGCGCAATTTCACCGATTCATTTATTGAAAACGAACTCTGATTTGTTTCAATGGGGTTTCCTTTGCTGTTCCCGTGTCGATAACATGATGTTTGCGCGGTTATATGACACCTTCCAATTATCTGTGAGCAGGCAGGTTTAGGGAGATCAAGAGCACAAGAACTACGTGCTGTCCTTCTTGTACCCTTTACCGATATGCTGTATTGCCAATGCAATACCAGTGCGTCATGGTAATTCGTAACGACGACTTTTAGCTATTATAAAGAGGCTATGCGACTGGAATATAACTTTTGGAAAGACAAACGAGGTGGAGTATGCCACATCCATGACGTTAGGCGTTTTCATTTTTAAGCATCAAGCCATACCTTCCCATAAAACATGGTTGTCATCACAGAATGTCAGTTTAAAATGGTCGTGGGCAAAAAAACACACACACACACACATTTGATTTACTGTGGCTGTGCATGTCGAATATTAGCACTGATCATTGGGGCTCATTGATGGCTGTTTAAACGCTGATATGGTATTCTGTTCTATGAACTTGTTAGTTCTAATAATTTATCACCACATGCCCTGCACAAGTGTTAGATTAAACACAACGTCCCCAATGATGGAGTAGAGGGGTCTGTTCGGTTATGAAAGTCTTTAGAAATAGCCTTTATAATGTGCCTTCAGGATCCTATTTGGCAATTTCAAATGAAGATTTGCAGAGGTTTTAGATCAACTGATCACACCCCTTTTGGTGCATTTGATTCCACTAAATTATATTGTATTTATTTCTTCTGCTGATAAGAGCGTATGATAGATAGGCATTATACACACCCGTTGGTAAAACCACATTAATAGCGACGAGTTTAAATATTGTTTGTTAAAAGAAAAATCATCAACATTTTATTTATTTTTCTTTTCTGTACCGGAGGCTGCCCAGGTCTGAGCACTTTACAGTTGTATTTTGATGCCGATTGTATGTGCGATTAAAGATTTTGATTAATTAGGGTGTGTACATTAAATTAAACACATGGTAGTCAGCATAATTATTTCAGAGTGCTCTGGATGGCTGCAGGATGCTTTATCTGTCCTGGTTTTTAGAGGTTTCCTGAGCAATTAAATGCCTTTATCTCCATAATAACCCAAACTATAAATCTGTATAATTCACTGAACAATTATTGTTTCCTTATTTATATGAGCACTGCCACCATTAAGTTGTGGGAAGTTTTGTGGTAGATTACGCACAAAGTTTAATGTAAAAAGAAAAAGAAAAAGTAACTATCCAGACATTACCTCATAAATATATTGATACCACTGTAAAAGAGTACAGTTTGTCAAAATGTATGTAAAATTTGAAATAAATATGAAACTGATCATTACTGTAATGGAAAAATATACTTTTTTTGTATATTAAACGGCAAACCACTGTTTAGTCAAAAGGCTTTATTTAGTACTATTATATATGTACATATATATATATATATATATATATATATATATATATATATATATGCGCACCATCAGTAATCACTGTCCACTGAAGGGGAAGGTCTCGGAGGTACGGTACGGATGCGAGGAAGTGACACCCGTCACTATGTGTATGGGAGGGTGTACACCCTGTCCACTGCCGGGCAGTGCTGGGAGCTGTGTAAAGATGCTCATCTGGAGTTCAAGCGGCTCACCTCGGTGCGGCAGTGCTGCTGGGGAATCGCGGGCGATCACCAGGTCTACCTCTACGTGCATTGCAGCGACGTGCCCATCAGATATCAGGAGGAAACCTATGAAAACCAGGTAACGGCAAGAAGAAGATTCGGAACAGATAAAGTCATTTATTGAATCCTTCTTAGTGAGTTCAGCTTTAAGGCCACTCGGTGTCACTATTGCCATAAAATGTCTTCAGTCTTCCAATACTGTATTTTTTTACAGGATGTTCCTGCATGCCCTGTAATAATAATAATAATAATAATAATAATAATAATAATAATAATAATAATACAGAAAATTGTTAAAAAAAGAAAAAAAACATTTATAGGAGGAACAAAAGGATACAGAAAAAAGTTCAGGTGTCTACATTTTTTTCACAGTGTTTAAAATAAAAGCATAAAAAATAAAGTAAAATAGAACCCTATTATGGTGTGGGAAAAGCTGATGGAATAAATGGTCCATTATTATAGTGCACTGTTATCATCTAAATATGTAAGTAAGTAAATGTGTACCTTGCGTTTACTGGTGCTTTAATATGCAAAGCGAATATTAAATTCTCAGGTCATTTAATCCTGTGGGTTGTCTATACAGTCTATTTTCTTGTTCACCTTTGTGTGTGTGTTTGGCAGCGCTGGAACCCTGTGGACAGATTCTGTGAGAGGTTGTTGCCAAGCGACCGCTGGCAGTGGAGTGATGTCACCGGCCTGAAGCACCAGACCCTGGATAGCTTCAGGCTGCCGTCGGAGCACTGGGAGTGGGAGGCAGACTGGTACGTGGATGAGAACATTGACGGGGAGCCCACAGAGAAGGGGGTGAGTGAGACAAACAGACCACATGACATTGACCTGAAATGCTCGTCAAACAAAAATCTCTAATGCAGTCTTTCACTTTAAAGGGCTGGACATACGCCATCGATTTCCCTGCCACCTACACGAAAGATAAGAAATGGAATTCCTGTGTGCGTCGCAGACGATGGATCCGATACAGGAGGTACAAATCACGGGATACATGGGCCAAGGTATTCTCCTCCCTCTTCTTCTTCTAACAAGATGACATGTAGTATGAGAATGCTACAGAGCCTGCTTTCAGAGCTTCACTGCATGAGCTGCTTTGGTTATAGAGCCTAAACTCTTATTTAAACTGTCAAAAAGACCAAACAATAGTTAAAAATTTTAATCTATTGACTAGACCTTAATTGCATTGCATAATTTTCCCAAATATTTCCTGTTTTTTTTTTTTTAATTATTATTGAGTATGCTATATCATTTCATGTTTTACACTTGCAAATTCTACCTGTTTTGAGGCTAGCAAATTTTTCACATATGTACACAAGTTAATTTAGATTAGCTAGATGGATAGATAGATGGATGCTTATTTAAATAACCATCATGCATACATTTCATGCGTTAATAATCTTACTATATCCTAATTAAAGTTTTGCACCATTGTGTGTTGTGTATTTGTGAAAGAAAGACGATTTCAAGCTTTGTGTCTGTGCAGATCCCCTATCAGGGTGATGGGTCTCTACCAGACCCCTTCAGTGACATCAGCGTGGGGGGCTGGGACATCACAGATGAGCCAAGGGGACGCCTGTCCCTCTGGGCAGTCTCACTGCAAGGGAAGGTAAGACAAATAATAGTCTTTTAAAGTTTAAAAGTTGTACGCAAACTGTGCTGTACAAAAATAATATAAGGAGCCATATTTGGAAGCAAGTGCATAGGACTTTTAATGGATTGTTAAACCCATTGCAAAAGCATGCAACTTGCAAGAAAAAAAAAGTGCTCCTTTGTTACTAGAATTGTGCCTCGTCAGTCTTGGAAAATGTTGGCTCTGACCATGGAAAGTAAAGCAGTACCAACAGCTGACCACAAGAGGGTATGGTTAGATCACATTTGTGTCTGAATGGCTTGCATTTTCCTTAAGGGGAGATGCTTCTTTGGCTACTGCTCTTGATTTTTACACAAGCTACAGTACTTATTCACAGCAAGGAATCCAGTCCGTACGGGGCTTTGTTTCCATGTCGTTCGGCTCTGGCTGTGATGCCTTTGAGGACACTGTATAATCCCTAACAAATCAGTTTTACACAGTTTTTTTTGTTTTTCCTACAGTATGTGAAGTAATGTTGTTTTGTTGTGTGTGCAGGTGTGGTACAGAGAAGGAATTTGCCATCACAATCCTGAGGGCTCAGTGTGGACAGAGGTCACTACCCCCGGAGAGGTAGTTCAGATCAGCTGTGGGCCGAGTGACCTCGTGTGGGCTGTGCTGTGGGAGGGGCAGCTGCTGGTCAGAGAGGGGATCAGCAGAGAGAACCCTAAAGGTCAGAGCGTACCCCTGAATTTGATTTTCTTCCTTTCCCAAAGCTGCCAACAGTGCCAAATTCCGTTCCAGTTGTGTGTTCCTTGAGTCAAAGTTGAGACTGCCAAACTCACATTATTTGTGACCCAAGTTGGATATGAAGCCCTGTGTCCATGGGAGAAAGGCTAATGTATTCATTTCAGTTTTTTTGTTTAAATCTATTTATATGTAGCGTTTCTTTTTATGTGAATACAGTAGCTGTAAACATATAAGTTTTGGTTTACAGTACCATGATAAATATTACCAAGTAAGAGGTAAGCAATAATTTTAGAGGAATTGTATAATACATTCATTATTTGCCAATGTGACCATTTCTAGGCTCTTCCTGGGTGGTGGTTGATTCCCCAAGTACAGAAGTTGGTGCAGTTCACGTAGCAGTGGGCATTAATGTTGTGTGGGCCATCACCAAGGACAGAAAGGTAAGTAGGGGTCCATTTTACGTATTGCTTGATCCGAGTAACAAGAGAGGCTGGACTGTTCTTATTCTTGTTGTGTGTGACATGTTGGTTTAACTTAATAATGTCCACACAATGAATTAGCCAAGAAGATTATTTTGTGTCTATTTCAGGTGTGGTTTCGCCGGGGTATAAACTCCCACAACCCCTGTGGAACGGGCTGGATCGGAATGGTTGGAGAAATGGTCATGGTGAACGTAGGACTGAACGACCAGGTAAGAGACTTTAGAAAAAGCAGAGTCATTATTCAGTTAAAAGTAATGAAACTCAGCTGCTCTTTCCAGTCACACCTTGTTTTTTTCAAACATCAGCCTGTCTTAAGCAGTCCCCTTTTAAAAACCAGTTAATTCAGCTTTCAGTTTATAATTATTAATAATAATATTTATACCAATTTTAAGTTTCTGCCGTCGTTATGTAATTTTAACGTTTAAGTTTTGATGTACTTTAATTTAATATAAAATGCATTTCAGCTCCCTGTCTGCAAGAGTGTCCAGTTGCAATCCGCTGTGTATTTCTGCTGTCTGTGCTACTGAATTTCACCCTGGAGTTGCAAGCATTGCAAAACATTTCAAAGCAGGGATCACACATTTGAAATTGTATCTGTGGCTCTGCAACAATATACAGCTGGAAACCGCATACCGAACCATATATACATATATGTACATATCAAGAAGCTTCAAGTACATATCAAGAAGCTTGCTCCTCTGTTCTATTTTCTTTTTCAGTTCAAAGTATATCAAAGCCAAGGGCATGTACAAGTAAAAGTGATATGGCCATATTAATGGTTCAATTTACAGTTCTGTTAGCTAATCTCAATGAGTATGTGGGAGGGCCCTACCAATAAGTGAGGGTTTGGATTGGTTGGGCTTGGTGAGAGCATTAATAGCTGTGTAAATTAATCCAGTTTATCTATTGGTGTGGCAAAGACTTTTTAAACTTCTCTAAACTTAAAAATCCATCAACAATCTAATGTTTTCAGGCAACTTTCCAGTTGGGCATTTAAAAATTGGAAAATCGAAATACACAGGATGTTGTTTGAGACCAGAAAAATTGTGTCACATTAGACAGTGTGATGGATTACAGAGTTACTGTAAAAAGAAATGTAATACTGTACCTAAAAAAAGGTAAAAGTAAAAAAACTATTTTACTACATAAAATAATAATAATAATAATTTTCAGAAGTCAAATTCTGTTTAGGACACTCATCTTCAGTAAAGGGACTCCTTGTCTTTGTCTCGCACCAGGTGTGGGGAATCAGCTGTGAAGACAGAGCTGTTTATATCCGTCAAGGTGTCACATCCAGTGAACTCAGTGGAAAGACCTGGAGAGCCATTGCTGTAGCTAAAGATGATGACAGGTCCCGTTCTGGGAGCTCCAATAGCCTTGCCAGGTATCTGTGTTCCAGAGTATCCAATCTCATCCCGTGCTCAAGCAACTATCTGCAATTCTTTAAGTAATGTTTTAAGGAATGTTTTTTTTTTTTTTTATGGGACTTTTTAAAATGTATATTCATTAAATACATTTTGCAGTTTGTGAAACTTTTTTTCCAACTGTTTTAGAGATGATTTTATTAGTTTAATGTTTCAAAAGATAATCTAATCTGAAGTGCTGAATACTTTAAAAGGTAGGCTTAAATTCTTTCTCCCCTCCCATCCCATCCCAAGTGCCGGCTGCTTTTTCAGCGGGGAGGTGAGAGTCCAGTCGCAGTCATCTGTTATGAATGATGCAGAGTCGTCTTCTGAAACTGAAAGGTCTGAGGCTGCACAGTCCACCTCACCTTCGCATGCTGACGCCATGAAGCGTAGAATCCCTAAAGTGACCAGTGACAGCTTCATATCAGAGCTGGTCTCCGACAAAGAGCGCAAGCCAGGAAGGGACATACGGGACGGCCAGGTCCCTTCCGTCCAGGAGGAGGGGCCAACCCAAGAACAAGCCTCTGCCGACCAGGAGAATGTCCCACAGGAGACATCCGTCAAGCTGCTCCCACAGTCCACTGGCCAGCAGGGGGTCCGAGACCCCAAGTGGAGTAACGTAGATTTAGAAGAAGCTCAGACTCCCCTGCCAGCTGCAGCTTCAGACACCACGGAAACCTCCAGCTTGTCCTCCGTAGCTACCTACAACTTGGGCATGGAGGAGCAGTTTGGGGTGAATGAGCACCTTCTCTGGGCCTGGGTCAGTGGAGGGGGCTGTGACGTGGATTCACATACCCAATTAAACTGGTTCAGTGCCTCGACAGGTAAGTACGTGGCAGATCTTAAAACCATATAAGCAAGCATCAAAGGTCTAAAGTTGTCTGTTTATGCAAAGAGCTAGTGAAGCTTTGAAATAAAGGTCCTTGCTTTTAATACTTATGTCTATGTATGATTCGTTGGCATGGCTGTTGTAGCAAAATAGAACAGCTCTGTTTAGCTTTGACATGCCAGAAGATTTTAGAGACTTTAGCCTGTAATTTAACAATCACATGATCAGAGTGGCCTGCACACATGGAAAAGTGCGTGTCTGGTTTGACACATACTCTTGGTTTCAGACATTCAATCACAGCTAGGGCTGAACACCCACCGAATGGGAGAAAGCCCACCACAATGTTTCCCTAACCACACTATATTTAATATAATGCGCCAATTAATGGGCTATTGTCCTATTTTCTATTTCCTATGCACAATAATGCAGTAAGTCTGTTTGCAGTGTTTCCTGTCCCTAGCAACAGTGTCTCCTCTGTGCTTCAGGAGTGTCCTCCTCTGTGCAGTCCATGTCCCTGTCTATCACCCCAGCACAAACGGCAGCATGGCGAAAACAGATCTTTGAGCAGCTGAGCGAGCGATCCAAGAGAGAGGTGGAGAATTTCAGGCACTATGAGCAAGCTATTGAGCAGGTAGAGATACTCTTCTACTGTATATGCAGAGGAAGGATCATGTGCACACAGATCATACCAGCAAATGCATTTTAGGCAAGGTGTCAACAAACCAAATCACCCATTAAAGAAACCAAAAATCATTTTTATTAGACCTACAGTAATAAACATTTGAATCATAATATTCAAACCTTGGTATGAGCCTGAGACTGCTTTATATTTATTTAGACGTTTTAGATGGTCAGATTGTAGGTTAGCCCGGTTAGAATGAGTTTGGTAGAACAAAGGTGTGTTTCAAAGAATTCTTTCAAAGCTAGATAATAATCTTTGAAAGTCCCACTCTCATCTAAAGTGTGGAATGTGTCTAAAGTAAATTAAAGCACATCAGATAACAGCTGTGCTGTTTTGTTTATTATATTAGTCATGACATCTTAAATGATTAAAAAAAAAAAAAATTACAAGCAATTTCTGTTGCTCTTAAAGCTGTATAATAACCAGAGTATTTCATTTCCTTGGATCAGTCTGTGTGGGTGAAGAAGGGCATCATGCAGTGGTGGAGAGACTGGAAACCAAACAAGTGGATAGACATCCGATTTGCCCTGGAGCAATTTTCAGGGACTGATGGCAATCAAGATGGTATCCTCTTCATTTACTACACATTCAATGATGAAAAGAAGGTTATTATTATTATTATTATTATTAATAATAATAGTAAAAATTAAAACAGTGTGAGAAAGGCCACAAGGCACATATTCAGTGAAGGAAAGGTTACATTTCTGGGAAATGCTCTTAGATAAAAACTGTACTTAACACTGATCAAAGCATTAGCTGTTTGGCTCAGTTCCTTATAGTTTTACCTTAGCACTGTATGATTTTGTTTTTAATTTCTGGGTGACAAAATATAGTCTTGTATAGCCTCGCTCCACTGCTACATCAGTTGTGACTAAAACCTAGTCTATAACTCTGAGCATTGACTAAAGCAGATCAAGTATTTTGATATTAATATTGCTTTTAGGGCTGCTGCTCTTTTCCATATATTTACCTGTGTCTGCTGCAAATGAGAAGAGGCAGTTTGGTCAGACTGGTTTCTCTAGTTCATTGAAATGGTGTCTCTAAGACTCATTGTGTGCATGTAGTAATAGAAGTGAAGAGCTAACATTTCTCCCCCTTCCACAGTACCTCCATGCGTTTATAAATGAGATTACTGTCCTGGTCCCTGTTCTCAATGATACAAAACACACGTTCGCTATCTATACACCAGAAAGGACCAAACAGAGATGGCCAATACTGCTGGCTGCTGCTACCGAACAGGAGATGCACGATTGGGTAACTTTTATATTAGCTTCCATTACCTCATGAGTTATAGAGCCTGCAGTCCTCAAGGCAGGTATTTAGAGTCAAAAGTGGCATAGAGACTTGGCTCTGCATTGAGCAGCAAAGACTTCAATATTTGTATTGGGTATTTACTAGTACAGGAATGTCATTTTTTAATGATTTATTTTTCCCTGCAGCTTGCCCTTCTGAACTTATCCTGCTGTGATTCAAGAGGGATCCATGGGCCTCCTTCTAAGCAGGCGATTTGGTCCACTACATGCAAAGGTGACATCTATGTTTGTGAGCCTGCTCCGAATCTGGAGGCGGTTCCCTATCCATTGCCCTGTGATCAAATGTAAGTGCCTTTTGAGTTTTTGCTCTGTTCCGCTGCGTTGGCAACCACACTGTTCTAGAGTTTGAAACATGATGTCACAATGCATATGGGTTTCACTCACTTCTGTTTTGTGCTTCAGGTTTTGGAGACAGATCGGAGGGCACCTGCGCCTGGTGGAAAGTAACAGTCTGGGAATCGTATGGGGTATCGGATATGATCACATCGCCTGGGTGTACACTGGAGGCTATGGAGGTGGTTTCTCCCAGGGTAAGTTTCTGTAACTTTTTTGGGTTTGATTACGAAAAAAAAGGATTGTAATTGAATAATTCAGGGTTGTTTCTGTTTCTTCACATTCCACCATTTCTCTCCTCAGGGCTGGGAAGCAGCACCGATAATATCCACACACAGACAGACGTCAAGAGTGTTTACATTTATGAAAATCAACGCTGGAACCCAGTAACGGGCTACAGCAGCAGGTCAGATGTTATGATGGTCAGATAACTGGAAATAATGCCAGGGTTTCCCAATTTGACATATAAATATAAAATCATTAACTGTTTTCCCCTGCAGAGGTCTTCCCACAGACAGGTACATGTGGAGCGATGTGTCTGGTTTGCAGGAATGCACCAAAGCAAACACTAAGCCTCCATCTCCACAATGGACCTGGGTAGGTCCTCCTTCTTTTCACTTCTCTGCAGACCTAAATGCTGACCTTGATTAACTGTTTTTTATCCTGGATTTCCCTCTGGCTGCAGTGGGTATTTATTTTACTCATCTGTTAGCATCATTGGATAATCAGTCACACAAATAAATTAGTTAAAAAGGAACTCCATTTGAAGGCATTCTGTGTCTTTGACAGGTGTCAGACTGGTGCATTGACTATAACACTTCAGGTGGGACTGACCGGGAGGGCTGGCAGTATGCTGCTGATTTTCCAGCGTAAGTCACATCTGGAGTACCCAACAGCTGTTTGTTACGCTATGTAATTTATTTTTATTTTATTTGCAGAATGTTTGATCTGATCTGTGTGCGTGTTTTTTTTTTTTTTTTTTTGCTCCAGTCATGTTTCTCATTTTTCTTTAGGACCTATCACGGGCACAAGACGATGAAAGACTTTGTGAGGAGGAGGCGCTGGGCAAGGCAAGTCGCTTTTGTTTATTTATTTATTTATTTTTAAAAAAGGACGTCCATTTACTTAATTATATTTTCCTTACAGGAAATGTAAAATCACCACGACTGGCCCGTGGCTGGAAGTTCCTCCCATCGCACTGTGGGATCTCACCATCCTGCCCTGCTCCTCTCAGAGCTCCGTGGAGGAGGTCTCACTCTGGGGCATCAGCAACAAGGGAGACGTCCTGTGTCGGATCGGGGTGACACAACAGAGCCCCGCAGTGAGTCTCTGATTCTACCCTGGCTCCTGTAGTGTTTTACAACCTGAAGTTGATGTAATGAGCACAGTGTTTCCATTTACCAATACTGTCAAACAGGCAGCTCTTAGACTGTCTGTCTGGTTAATGACTAGCAAGAACAGCCTGCAAGTTATGAATTCATCAAGAAAGAAATAGCCTGTATTGGAGCACACTATTTCTTCTAATTGCATTACCACCATCCATAGACCCAGTAGTGATGGGTGTCTTCTGAGGCTTGCAATAGATACAAGTTATTGGAGCAAATTTTAAACCGCTTTTGAAAGCACAGATTTGTGGATTATTCGGGCAACCCCTCACTGCATTAATCATAACTTTACCTTTCAGGGTACCTCCTGGCTTCACATTGGGACAGATCAGCCCTTCAAGTCTATCTCCATAGGTGGCGGCTACCAGGTGTGGGCGATTGCCAGAGACGGATCGACGTTCTACCGCGGATCTGTCTCTGCTCAGAACCCAGCAGGTAGCACCTGCACTCTACTGAAGAAACAATCATTTAAAACTCTCCCCCTGGTCACCTCTGAGAAAATGCATCTCGCATTGTCAATGCTTACATGTGACTAGAATATAGTAGTACCATCTAAATGTGACCAAATTTAAAATAGACATTCCAGAGTCCTCATAGTGGTCCTTAGTTCTTTTGTCTTGGTTTCAAATATTTACAATGTGCTTATTTATAATATGCAGGAGACTGTTGGTACCACATTCCCTCTCCACCCAGACAGAAGCTGAAACAGGTGTCAGTGGGGCGCACATCCGTTTACGTTGTGGATGAAAACAGTATGGACTTCACTTATTTTCCTTTTGCCATTATGTGCTTCCAACTGTAAATCTTAATATAGTGTTACCAATACTCCAGTTCACAGATTCAATTAACTTTGAAACTACACTTGTATTTTTTCCAGAATTACTGGCTTATTCATCTACGACAGGGGCATTAAGAGTGAACGCAAACACTATAGATTTGTTAATTAAACATTATAACTGTTTTAGTTGTTGTCATAGTTTCAAACCCATCTAGTCAGTACAACACAGTGCGTGCCAGAACGAGAGAGAGAGAGAGAGTATGGGATTTATTACCATCAGCTTTGTAATGAAATGTTTCTTATTCTCCTTTGCACTGTACTTGTCCAGGTAACTTGTGGTACCGCCAGGGCCTGACCCCCAGCTACCCGCAGGGGACCAGCTGGGAGCACATTTCAAACAACGTCCGCAGAGTTTCCGTGGGACCTCTTGACCAGGTGGGTGAAGAGTCTCTACTGATTCTATGCGAAGCTCTTTTATTTGCATGGGAAAATGTAAATGCGACGGTCTCAGTGGTCTTACTCTAGTTGTTCTGGAGACTAGTGCGCATCACATTTGTAATCTGACTGAGCAGTCAGGAGCCCAAATATCTAGTTGCAGGTTTTAGTGCAGTACTTGTTAGAAGCCTGGCTGTAGTTCCAGCAAACCTCAGATTTATATTTTTTTCCAACTCCGCTGATCAGGCTGTCAGAAGACCATTATTTAATGATTGCGAAAGAAACCAAGGTAAAGAACAATGAAGCACTCTTGAGGAATTGAAGATTAAGCGCTTGGTATAAACAGTCCCATAAAGCACTCTAGTTTCATATTATCTTCAGAAAGGGCAGCATATCTCTAAAAAGCTTGATTGTACTGTTTGACTTTATTCAGACCAATCACCTCTCAGGGCTATTATGAATTGAGACAATACTAAAATCAAAGTTAATTGGTTTAAATACCCTTGTGTAGATAACATATAAAATATCTGAGTTTGGACAAACTAAAGCCCATACTGAAGGGGTGTTTTACCCCTGCTGTCTAAATTCCACATGCCTTCTCTAGATCTGAATTTTTATACAAATTAACAGTAATTTGGTATACACTGAAA
This sequence comes from Polyodon spathula, assembly GCF_017654505.1. Taxonomy (NCBI): domain Eukaryota; kingdom Metazoa; phylum Chordata; class Actinopteri; order Acipenseriformes; family Polyodontidae; genus Polyodon; species Polyodon spathula. The sequence goes on from NC_054551.1 coordinate 5,700,484, forward strand.
ATAGGAGTAATCCAGCCCTGGTCTCTCCATTAGAAGGATAACTGTCCTGTGCAATTGATCATAACATAAGCCAAGCATGCATGTGTCACTGAACTGTGACTATTTCAGTGAGGCCAGTGTTAAGTAGGATGCTCTGTACTGTTTTCTCTAGGTTTGGATAATTGCTGACAAAGTTCAAGGCAGCCACAGTCTGAGTTGTGGCACTGTATGCCATCGGGTTGGAGTGCAGCCAATGGAGCCTAAAGGACAATCATGGGACTATGGAATTGGAGTAAGTCAGCTCAGAAAATATTAAGTTTAATACAGATAACATAAGAGTGTTTTTTTAAATGTTTTAATTAGATTTTTCAGGACATTTTCAGGGTATTGTCTTGATTCTTTAATTGGTGAGACCGGTGGGGATTTGCCAAATCCCTGAATATTATGGACCCCTCCCCCCTCCTTTTAAATATTTTTGATTTTCAAATTGAATTCTCTGACTAATAAGCGGCTCCTCTGTTGGTGTGTTCTTCCTCCAGGGTGGATGGGAACACATTACAGTCAGAGGGAACTCCCAGGAAGCCCCTAGGATTGTCATACCAATGCCTGCTGAAAGTACTTTGGAAAAAAAGGGCAGTGTGGCAGAGGAGGGCGGTGGAGCTGGGGGCAGGGCTGCTTCCGACAGCTCAGTACTCGGTATCAAAGATGAGGAACTGAATGGAAATGCTGTGAGTTGTTAGCCTGCTTCCTCTCTTGTCCCATGTGTACCTCTTAACATGAACTTCTCAAGGTTATTCCTTCCTTCCATCCTTCATTACTTCACCACTATGGAAGACCTCCTGCCCATGTTTTGCACAGCTTCTTTGTGTAGCTTTTTGTGCGTGTGCGTGTGTATGTGTGTGTGTTGGTGGTGGTTATACTTTGTTTTGGTGCCGTTTTTACTCTATGTCTTAAACAAGATTATTTAAATGTATTAATCAACATAGCTCTGTGTGTTTTACGTTGCAAGTTTCAGTTTGAAAATATTATTACAGTACCTAAAATAAAATCCAATCACAGAAATCAGTGTAGGTGAATAAGGGTGAGAGGCTGCTAAGGTCACAGCTAAAAGAGGCATTGCGACCAAAATGTAAAACTGCAACAAGTAATTCCAAAATGAGATGGAGTATATTTCTGTGGTGTGAGAAGAACATTGAATTAGTAAGAGATTTTTTTTCACCTCAAGAGGCTGGCCTTGGAATTGGAGTGAGTCACATGAACTGTGATATTTATCTTGGTGTGCCACTAAATACTATAAAAGAAGTGTACTTGTACTAGTGTACTATAAAAGTGCACAATTTGCTATACGTGACAGCAAAACACACATGAATTAATATTTGAAGAATATACTGCATGTATGTAGATACTACATATTTCATGGTTGGTGAATACCAATGAAACAGTTTAACCAGCATTTGAACTGGATAAAATATTCACTTCCAGAGGTGTAACTTTATCCTCTTTGATAACAAACAAGTCATTTTAATAAACTCTGGGTGCGATTTCTGGTGGTTTTGAGGTACACCTAGGCAGGGTTTTTCATTCTCAGCACTCACAAATGAAATATTCAAACCAATGCATTGGTTATTGTTTTTTCTTTGTAAAGGCCCATGTACCTTTTTAAAACAATTGTTAGAGTGAAAGTAAAATCATAATCTCCAGTCTTTACTACAGCCACCTTCTATAAAAACATTAATTAAAAAAGTGATCTTAATATAGAGAATATCTTTTTACCAGAATACAGTTGTATGCAAATTGTGGGTGGCACAGTAAAACATGCAAACTTGGAAATTATTTTAAACAAATAATTATTGAAATACTTCTTATATTTTAAAAAGTTACAGGTAGTCTTTTTTTTCCCTATGGTGCCTACATTCCTTTGTAGAATTGTAGAAGGGTCAGTCCTGTTTGCTTTTCAGTATAAAACTACTAAAGGAGCCAACCTCTTTGCCGAAGATAAAACTGTTTCTCAATTCCCACCCCATGCATCCAGACATTCATAGGCAGTACAAAAAAGTTACATTTCAATTCTCTTTCAGAGTTTAACAAACAGTAACTTCATTATAGAGCAAGCTGTACATTCCAATCAAGCATGAAATGTGAGTTCTAGAAATGGTTCTGTTGTTAGTTTGGTTTTAGTTTTTTTTTTTTTTTTTTTTTTTTAAGTTTGAGATTTACAAATAGATTTTAATAGACAGAATATCAACTACATTCTGTAAAAAAAAAAAAAAAAAAAAATCAAGTACTATATACACACTTCCCATTTTGTGCTGTGTAAACTTTTCAATGTAATGCATGAATGATGTCTTCTCAATAAACATGGTATATGTTCAGATTCTTAGCTCAAGCGCAGTTTGCAGTTGGGGTGAGTGATCAAGTATAGTTGCATGTAATATTTCATGGGTTATTTGGATGTCTTGGAAGGTGAAACATGGCTACACGAAGCTTTCAAATAAAAATACATTTATAAATATTTTAGGTATCAGGCTGTAAGCCAGTAAGGTTTGTGCACGCACAACACAAATGACTGTTTTACTATGAGTACCATTTCGTATAAGCTATTCCACGGGTTTTACTGTAGATTTGAATGAGGCTTATCAATTATGGAGACCTGCCACATCACTCATTTTGAATTTTGAATAACACCTGCTCCATTCTTGGAGCAAATAAACTATATAAAAAGATCACTGAAGAGTTAGGGTTAACATCACTACAATTAAACTTCATAACCCATTTATACCTGTATGCTTTTTTCATTTACTTTTTATTTTTTTCAGCACAAGTAACTCAGAAAATAAAATAATACAGCATCATTTTTAGTGAAAATAGACAATAAGATGAACAGTTGCATTGCATGATACGCAGTAAAGCACAAGAGCTAAAAGGAACAGTTAGCTTGAAAAGGGAGTTCAGTAGAGAAAACGTTTTAATTTTTCATTATAAAACCTTAATTTCTGGTGCACAGTAGCCTCCTTGACACACACAGCAACCACATACAATAGAGGCTTTTGTTCCAGTGGAAAGTTTGCTCCACTATTTTCAAAGGGACACAAAATTAACATTTGAGGATCCCAATACGCTCACCTGGATGTTTTCTTAGGTTTTATTTTCTGTTTAGAAAACAATAAGGTGCAAAAGCTTAAGATATTTGACTTTGCCCCTTAATTAAAAATTAGATTTTTTGAGAGAGAGAGAGAGAGAGAGAGAGAGAGATGCCCAGTAGACAACAAATGCCATTTCTGTATTTAAAAAAAGGTAATCCTTTGAAAAGATATATCATTTACGACAGGCCTGTAATGTATATGCTAAAACCTTTCCGATATTATCCATATATATAGCTTTCAACATCTGTACTGCTACTTATATATAGTACTTTCAAAACCTAGCTGTTTTATTTTATACCAGTTTACCTAATATTGACACCTTGCCCTTTTTAAGCATTCGCTGTAACCTGCCACACTAAACACTGTATTTCATTTATTGCTGATAAGTAACGTATGACCTTCCTGTCTGGTTAATTATATACAGTGGTTCTAGGTTTACAACATTTGAGAAGCAAACAAAGACTTGAGTGTTTTGAAGGTTGGTTTGAATAGTTTGGGTTCTATATTTACTTGCTCATTGTCCACACTAAATTATAATTTTAAGAACGAGCATTTCAGGGCAACAATTTAACCACTGTTCTATTTATTTAAGGTAGATAACCAAGCTGGAAAATCTGATGCTGATGAAACTATGTTTGACAAAGCCCCTGTCAGTATTTTGCTATTGTTTGTCAAAGAACCACTCTCACACAAAATAACACATCAAGCTTTTCTTGCTCTTAATTGCAGTCTAAAAAAACAATAGCCAATCTTAGCTCTATTGGCCACCATCAATTGCACCAACAACAAAAATGCAATCACGGCTAACAAGCGTTACACTTTTCAACGATGCATTTTGCATTAAAACTAAAGGATTTGCCTGAGCAGCCTATGGAATATGTCTCAGCCTGATTTTATCCAGGCTTATTCACAGTGCTGTATAATGCTCTAAAAAGAGCCAGCTGTGGTATATCCCAGCAGGGTACAGGTTGCTCAGCCCCTAGTTGTTGTTCTATATTGTTGGTGACTTGAGATTTTGATAACAGCACAAACATATCAAATCCAATAAAATATTTTGCAATATAAATAAGTTCCAATAATTGTATAATTTTACTCAACATCTTCATAATGCAATACTACATTAAAGTTTATTGTCCACATTTAGACAAATATATTAATCTTAACACCTTTCTTTTTTGCGTGCATAGACTGCTATTGGCCATTGTCCAAATATAAACTGGTGGTCGGTTCTCAAAAAAAAATTATTCCAAATGGTGGCATGGCCAGTGAATCACAGAAATTGGATTACAGCATCATTTGTTGGCACCACTATTAAACTACAGCAGGGCTGAATAATGCTATGGCACAGTATTTGGGGGGTTACTTGGTTCAAAAACAGTATTAGTACAAATGGTTCTCTGGTAGAATGACAAGTGATTTATAACGTTTATATAATATTTGATTAGATATAAGTGTATATATATATATATATATAATATATTATATATATATATATTATATATCCTGGATATTATATACTAAGTAATAATCAAAAAGTAAATCTGATCAATATTCAATCTGATTTAATTATTTGTTTTTATTTTCTAGTATTTAGTCAGTTTCAGTAATCTTAACCTACTTGGAGTAAGTGGTAACACATGTTGTTCAATTTGTGTCAAATTGTCATCCCCCCCCCCCAGTTTTCTCTATACAGCACATAAATATCATAATGGTGACCATGGTCATGTGGCAGTGAGGAGGAATGCCATGTTCCCAGTGATAATGCTGTGTTTCTGCTATAAAGTTGCAGAAAGTAAAAATATCCTAAAGATGTAATTGCTGTTTCCTATTGCTGAATCAGTTCAGTCTGATCTTAACTTCGGTGTAGTTTTAAATATTCAACACGTTTAAATAGCGTCCTTCTTGGGGGTGTATATTTGACTGGTTTTAGTGAAACCTTCCCAAGGTTGGCACAACAAGCACACCTCTCTAACTGCCTTCTCTGAAGCTGTGGATCTGTGTAAGGTAATCTGATAAGCTTCCGTCGTCCTCGTCTTCAAGTTGCTGCTGGTAGTGCAGATACAGTTTGGCTGCGTTTGAAGAGTCTTCGTCCTCTGCGTGCTGCAAGCAACCGCTTGACATACCTAAAATAATGGCAGTGAGAGATTTTATATAGTTCTTGGCTAAGGTGAGCGTCTCGATTTTAGAGAGCTTTTTCTCTGTCTTGACATGTGGGATTGCTTCCCCGAGCGCCTGGAAAGCGTTATTGAGTTTGTGCATCCTCTGCCGTTCCCTCTCGTTGCTTTCCAACCTCCTGACATTCGGGTGCTGCTTCCTGCGAGTCGAGCTGGAGGCCGTGCCGTTGTCAATGCTCGTCCTTCTGCGTTTCACCCGGAGGTTTAGAGACTTTTCCGAGCCGTCGTGTTCACTGGACGCTGGTTGCATCTCTGCCAGGAAATCCTGGTCCGTCTCCACTGGCGACTTGCTGTTGCGTTTGGAAGCTTTTCCTTTGGATTTCATGTTTGTTTGTTTGTTTTTTACCTGGTATGAAATGAACCACCAACAGAATACAGCACGTAAGAATTGTTAACAGGGAGTTTTAAGGGGGTATTACAAACACGATGGTGTAGCACAAAAACACAGACACGTGCCTGCACCAGAGTACAATGGCCCTGCAAACCAGAACAGGTGTTCAAACTGCAGGAAATATACTGACTCCGGTACAATTCATTACATTATTATTATTATTATTATTATTATTATTATTATTATTATTATTATTATTATTATTATTATTATTAATTTGGCAGACGTATTTAGTATTCAAATGCAAGATTAATATTTAACAGTAGGTTTACAGTATGTGCAAATAATACTACTAAAAGTACAACATGAACGAGGATGGAACAAGGATTACAGCAAGTTCTATCCACAAGACATTAGTAAGGCAATTGTGCAAGGATGTGCATTATCTAGAAATAGCTTCTTGAATTCTACAATTGGCTACATACGGTAATATCTGCTTTGTATAAATACATGCGCCCTATTTATGTGTATATAAACATTAACTCTGGCACAAAGGACTGCTTTGACGTCATCATAAAGTAATTATGTATGAGAGCTTTCAATATTTACCGATACCTTATCCGGCAATGATAATTTCTCCAGTAAGTTTAAGTTTGAGTGTGGTTTAATGTATTTTTTTCAGTTTGAAGTTTTACTTTGTAAAAAAATATACAGAAAGCATATTTATTCTAATGCGTCAGTTTTGTATTTATAATATTTCATCATCAGATTTTAAAAACATGTTTCTAATATATTATGGGTTAGTTATAATTTTTGCTGTTTACCTTTAATTAATTTAATGAAAAACAGGCTTTTCAGCCATTCAAGACTATTACATTATTTTGTGACCACAGCAAACAGGCTACTGGCACAATTCAGAACGTGTTTAATTTAATAGGTGGCACTTTGCTTACCTTTTATAGTGAAGATCAGTCGGAGTTTGTTAGTTGAGATTACGCTGTGCGCTACTGTAAAATGCGGAATGATTGCCCTGGAGAAACGGGACACCTGTAGTCCTGCAGTGGTGTCGCTGCAGCTGGAATTGAACGGCAAGGGCTGATAACTGATCGGTGCGAGACATCAATTGAGCCAACCTGTTGCTCTGTTTTGTACACGTAGCGTTTAACAACGGCCAATCAGAGTTCACTTATTTTCATCCAGAATGTAGGCTATACCAGGTCTGGTCAAACCAAACATCTTTAAAAAGGGAGGATCTACAATTATACTTCAATAACCTTTGGCGATCGTTATTTTTGGTTTTGTATATAATTTCCCACATGCGTATTTTTCAGAACTACTCAAACACACACGTTGACCATACAACAAATAATCACCAAATTAAAAAAAGAAACGGCAACAATATACAAAAATTGATTGGAGTTCATTAATGATTGGCAAAGGGTGTACATTAATATGGAGCTACAAGGAGACTATTGACTTGTTGATGAGTTACCAACTGTAAAGGTAATCCAGGTTATAACTAATACAGCCAGCACTAGTTATTATTTATTCATTCACTTCCGATTACAGACAGTCTATAGTGATAAGATCATTGTATCTGCTCTAAGTAAGATTAAAGCTGATACTGTGTGCACCTGTTTTATCCAGAACGGTTCCTATTGAAAAACTGCTCCGAGAACTTTGCATGCATGTCACACATTTGCTGTTCTAAGGCTTCTTGTTTTTTTTTTCATCGTTTTTGCTGGTGTGCCACTTAGAGAAAACCGAATGTTGAAACTCAGGTAGTTTGCATGTTTAACTGCATTCCAATAGCAGCGCTTCCAGTTACTCTAACCATTATTTGCATTGGGTCCATTTGCATCTACATGATGTAGATCTAGAGGATGTACCTTGTTCTCGAGTGAGTCAATGGTGTTGGTCATGTTGCTTGCTTTTTTTATTTAAGATTATAAAACAAAAAGTTCTAATTTGTAGACTGAAGTTCACTATATAGTAAAATCCAGCATCCATCCTTCTTGTGCTTATAAATTAATCTTTGCGAGTTACTTAATGGTTTTTAAACATTAGGCCTTTAAAACTAGGAGTCTACTCTAAAATGTTTTTATTTGTAGACACACTATTAAAAAGAGTGCTTATTATTTGACAGATGTTAAGATTGATATCTAGCAGTAAAAAGAAAAATATATTTCCTGTTATATTCCAACCATCTCATCTGCAAAATCAAAAAGACAAAACAAATTTTACAAGTCAATGTTCTTTTATTCTCATTATTAAACAAACATAGTGTATTTAATTATAAACAATTAATCTAATTACACTATGCATGATCATCAATATGAAGGAAAAATATTACAATTTAAAAAAAATGTACACTTAAAATGACGGGATGACAAGAATTTCTTTTTTTTTTTTTACACCATGATATGTTGCCATAAACTTTATGCTTTTATTAAATTACAATATGAAAACCTCATACCTAGGACTCTGTTACATCAATCCCCATTTACAGACAAAATTAAACATTTATGTACATCAGTCCCGTTCAACATTACATTACACTTCTCAAATGTGCAAGATTAAGCAAATGTATATGGAATAAAACAGAAGATTTTTAAAATAGTTTCAAGTTTATCTGAAGCACAGGCTGCTGCCATCACAAGTATGTACTATTTCCTTATTACAGTAGATCTACTGTAGTCAAACAAAAAGGAGTTCTAATGATACATATGTATTTCTTTTAAAATAAAAACTGCTTATAAAACAATCTCTGGGCTTCTTCCACAAAACAGCCAAACTAAAAGGAAATGTGCCATATTAAAAAGAAGACAACTTAAGCTTTTAAAGGTTACTTTTGGATTCCTTTTCTTCAACATATGTACACTGATTAGCCACACTTTAATTCCAGGGTGGCTGGTACTGCCCATGTTTTGGGGGCTATACCAGATTGACTTTACTGTAAAAAGTATTGAAGAAGTTCTCATTAAACCCAGCCCTAGTGGGGCCAGTATTATTTATTTGCATGTGCTGAATATATTCTTCACTTACAGCAGGGTTTGGTTGTCTTTTTTGCCTGCTGAACAGAACACATACAACAGCAATAGCTGACATTCTGAGCCACTGCAGACCCGGGCAGGGGTTTCTTCAAAACCATGACAAAAGCTTTTAAAAAGAAGACCAGCATAACCTTAATTCAGGGATATCAACAGCTTACCTCCTAGTAGTTTTATAGCTAAAAGTTAAGAACGACAGAATACAGGACCACGTTTAAATAAAAACATGACTCCTCTTTTTGTAGATCATCAATACAATTGCTTGTATCCCAAACAAGTTACCCCCAATCTCCTTATATTTAACACAAATTCAGTGTAATGCTTTGACTTTGCTGAACTAAGATGGCTTAATTACTGTACCAGCAAATGTATCCAGAAAGGTGAGGCAGATTTCAATTGTACTGGAACATTTTAGTTTTAAACAAAGCACAGGTTTTTTTGTTTGTTTGTTTGTTTGTTTTTTCTTCAAGCCAAAGGAGGCTGAATGACTGAGCAAGCTGCACAAAAACAAGCACATTAACCCAGATTTTCATGGCTGTTTAAATCTGTGATTTTGCTACTGTTACGATTTCAATTTAAATGTAGCCTTTTATAGTACTATTTTAAAGACTTTAGAACCATAACAATAAAAGTATTGTATTACTGTACTGTATCCTTGTATTATTCGCCAGATTGATGGTGTAGATAGCACGTGTCCACATTTAATAAAATCATTGAAAATTCCGTTTTCAGGGTTACGAACATTTTAGACTTCTGAACAACCTCCATTCCCAAAGTGTTCGGAGGTTCTGCTGGACTTGAAAACAACCTGGTTTGCGTTTTTTTTTTTTTTTTTTTTTTTTTTTTTTTTTTAAAAAGAACAGAAAATATATTGAACAAACTGTGGTATCTGCTCATCGTTCTTTAACAGCATGAAAAGTAGTTTAACTTATCAAAATTATCTGAACATGTCAAATTTAGCGCCATGTTTTGTTGTTTGTAGGCACATCAATACAACCAATTTAGAAAAAGGAGATAAGCTAAAGGGACAGCCATGTTCCAAATGCTATTATGTAGACCTTTATCTGGGACCATTACACAGATCATTCTTGTGATACAGTCCAACATAAAATGTTTTTAGAATAGAAAATATTGCATGAAAGCGATCAACTGCATAATCTAAAAGACCTGGTAGAGTGTTTTTTTTAATTAAAAAAGCAGACTAACCCTAATTTACATGTATGACACTAATGCAGACACATGCTACATTGCCTTTATCTTCATCACAGTTAGGAAAGATATTTAGGGTAAATGTCACAATTTGTTTTAAACAAATTAAACACACCTATTAAAATGGCATTCCCCAGTTTGCCTACTGCAATAAACACCCTCCAATACAAGGTCTTCTGTAACGTAAGAATGCAAATTACATTCTGGTCAAAATGGTAAAGAGCATCACCGATTATATACAAATTAGAATGACTGACTGCCTCCTTTATAACGGTTTGGAAATTCCATACCAATGTATTCATTTATTATTGTTAAATTATGTATGGAAGAAATTTGCTCAATTACATACAGTAATAAACATGTGACTGTGCAAAAAAAGTTTCCAGTACTTTTTACTTTGCACAGGTCCGTTAAATACCAAAGGTTTTTTTTTTTTTTTTTTTTTTTTTTTTTTTTACGCTGCAGTTTGTTTTCAAACAAAACACCATGCTAAAACCAAACAAACTGCTATTGATATACTGTAACAGGAATGCTCAATGAGGTTTCTATCACCTTTATTGCTTAAGTTTTGGGTTTTCAATCTAAGCTAATCTATTATGTCATTAACTCATGCTAGCCAAGGCTGCATAAAATGTTTACATTAAACAAAGCCAAGGACTAATGCTTTTGATGGAATAAAGACTCAATACTCAAAAGCTTGGGTATAAAGTAGCTGCAATGTAAAGCAAGAGACAGGAGTGCAGAACAATTTCCTTTTTATCTGTACAGCTACGTTTACAAAATAATACTTTAAGTAGCTTCTTTTTTAAATCAAACCTGTTCATTTCACTGATTAGTTTGAAAATGCACATATACTAATCAAATCAGGATTGCTGAGGTTGCTCTCTTCTGTCACTTCAACTGCATCCCTTCTAAGGGACGACTCGCAGACACCAGCAAGTGCTGTTTACGAGAGGACGACAGAACTGGGAAGAATTCTTCTTCAGGATCTTCTTTTTTGATTTTAAAAGGGGTTTTACATCTTAAAATAAATCATGTGTAATTCCATTGCTGAAAATACAGACCAATTCAATCCCAGATGGTCTCTGATTCAGTCCTTTTCTCCATCCTCACTGCTTCCTGAAAAGATGAACACAGAGATTATAGATAGACAGATAGATAGAGAGAACATGAAGCTAAATATATAGTTTATTTAGATTATAAAAACAACAAAACAAAGTGTTTGTAATAAAAGCACAAGCAATACTGAACCTTCCTTTTTAGTACAGATGCTTAATATTTTTTTAGGCATTTAGGTTTTATGGCTCAAAAAACTGGCCAGTCAGATGACATCACACCATACATAGTTGCCTCTAATCCTGAGATCCGAGTTCTTGAAACCTGCAGGAAACTTTCAGCAAAAGCACATCTGCTCAATTCACAGTGTCTGCGTCTCCACACCCATGGCCTTGACAGAATGCGATCAGGCAGCAAGTCTTGTTGTCCAGTCACATTTTCCATTCACAGCAGCCCAGAACTTATCTGTGGTGCACTGCGGTTTAACAGTAGAAATTTGTCTTCCTACCTTCAGCATTTGTAAACGCATTTTAAATATCAAACAAACCCCAGGGGCATTTGTATTTACTTAAATCATAGACTGATAAAACTTGCTGCAACATTGACATTTCCTAAGTGTGTGCCTGGTATATCACAAGAAAATCTGTAGTTAGCTTGGGTCTTTTTAAACTCTGCACACGTGTCTAAGAGCTGACTCCAAATTAATGCTGCCTGATTGTTGAAGTAGGTTGTTCTGTTTAATTCTATTAAAGCTGTCCATTCACTGTGCGAACATGTTTTCTGCACAGCAACTGAACGTTGATTAAAGACCCAAGGTCATATTTTATCTATGGTTTTTGCACCTGTTTGAAATTTAAGTCAGGATTCAAATCTTCCCACTCAACTACTTGCATGCAAAAAAAAAACAAAAAAAAAAAAAACTGGATGATGCACATTTCTCAATCTGCACATAATTGTCTTTTACTGGTAATTTGATTGGGTCTTGTATACATTTACCTGATATCTTACAGTAGCATTTGCATCCACCTCTCAAAGAAAAGACAAAAGGCCAATGTAAAATCTCTCGTTAAATAGATATCAAATGCCTATAACTCAGATTAATATTAAATTATATTTCATTGATACAATTACCCCCCCCCCCCCACGTTGTTTGACATTATAGATCGAATTCAAACTGCTCTCAAATTAAAAAGAAAACAAATTCTGAAATGAATCTCACAACGCAACTGCATCTTTAACAAACTGGATTGATTATACCACTAAATGCTACGCCACTGACTACTTGACACTGTATGGCAAGAAGTGGCAGATGTGTCTCAGCTGTTTAAAAAAAAAAAAACACTACAGTGCTATCCATTAAACAGTGACTCATTTCACATCACAAAACTTAGAGACCCGAGTCACTGTTGCCATGTGTTTGGTAACAGATTAAACTAAAATAAGCATAGCATCTTACATCATCATGAAAATGAAGCCGTCCTTTTTAAAACTGAACCTGCAGTAGTTCTGGTAAAAAGTATGTACTGTGCCATAGCAAAAGTGCAAAAAAAGTCATACATATAATTGTAAAGCCCTTTAATAAACATGTATCGGAGTGTTAAACTATCAGGGAGATAATTACATACATATGGTTAAAAATACCACAATATGTAATACCTATGAATACTCAAGGATCAGTACGGCTCTAGAGCAGGGGTCTCCAATCGTGGTCCTGGAGAGCAGGTTTCCCCCCTGTTTTTTGTTCTAACTGTACCCTAAGTTAATTAATTGGACCAATTAAGCTTCTAATAAGCACTAAATTTGTCCATTTAAGTAATTTAGGGTACAGTTAGAACAAAAACCAGGACGGACACCGGCTCTCCAGGACCAGGATTGGAGACCCCTGCTATAGAGTAACCCGAGGCTGGAGAACTTGCCTCCTTGCTCAACGTCGGAGTCGGTGAGGTGTGTGAGCGAGAAGCTGGTGATGCTGGCTGGAGAGATGGAGAAGCGGGAGTACGGGGAGGAGCTTGCCCAGCTCTGCTCCGTGGTGCGGGGGGGCGGCGGGGGAGAGAAGTACCGGGACGACGCTGGAGGAGACACTTTGGAAATGACCAGGTGACTGGCCGCTTTTGAGATGAAGGAGGGCTCCGGAGAAGAGAAGTCATCGTCCCATTCAAAGCCAGTGCCTGCACAGGGGAAAAAAAACATAAGAAATAGAATCTGCACATTCCAAAAAAGTTTTACAAAGTAATATCAATCATCTGCTAGGAATAGCGTCCTGTCACTGGCTTTGCAGGTGCATATTTGGCACTGCAGGGAAAGTTTGGATCCACAAACACTCCCCTTTGTTTTTTTCCAGCCAGATGCATACTCTGGAGAGAGATGGGTCAACTTCGAACTCTGACATTACCAAGCACTTGGTCAGACAGAGCTGACCATGTTAGTAAGAATGGCCTTGTTTGTTTTAGGTTGTCCGTGTGTGTTTAACCAGGATATCTGAAATGCTTAAATAAGAATAGTTTTTAGTTAGAGGGGTTTTCAATTCAATTTAAAAAGGGGCATGTAGAGCATGAGGTTCCTGGAGCAGGATGTTCCTTTGTACCGTGTGTGCACCTTGGATCAACCCCGAGCCTGGGCTATCATCACTACAACAATTAAAAGAATTTCCATTGTAAATACTGTGCAGCGTTTCTCAAAGATAACTCTTGTGTACATCGTCTTAATCAGCAGATACCACAGCTCCTCTTACATCAATGACAAAAGAAAAAAAAAAATGAACCATTCTTTATCTGTCCACTTTTTTCTAAATACAGTACTATCATACAAGATAGCAATCACTGTATGTATAAACACAAACAGTGTCATAAAAGGTGCAAACACAAATCTATTTCTTACCTGTATAAGGGCCCTGAGTTTAACTTCAGCTGGACTGTGTTAATACGCACACTTACCTTCTTCATCTGTAGAGCTTTCCGAGTGGGTGAAGCGGTTCAGATATCCAGGACTGGAGGAGGGTACGGGGCTGCTGAACTCAGACACTCGGCTGTTTGAACCGGCCGAGTGGTCACCCAGCTCCTTTGTTGGAGTATCCTTGGAGTGAGAGAGACAAAAGGTTAATGGTCTGGAATAAAGATTACTCTTAGCTGATGGCATATTATTAGACAGAATGCTGGATACAATTTCAGCAGCTAATGTAATTGAGCAATTGCACAGGGATTCACAGGATCTTTGCAACATTCAACCCATTTTTAATACTATAAATGGCAAGTCATAGGAGATGGGGTCATACAGGCTAAACAATCCAGCAACTTTAGCAATGATTATGCTAGAAGACACGAATTGTAATTTCTGCATTTTGAAAAAAAAACTTTGACATAAATCTGTACTATCAACTATCAAGGAGATTATTCCATGCAAATGGTTAAAATACTGCAATATGTACCAAAATAAATAGTGGTTTCTTACTAACAGGTTCCAAAAAGACAATTAACTCTTCTTTCAAAGGATAAAAAAAAAAAAAAGCATTACTCATCGCTCTCTTCTGACTCACACAGAAACAAAACTTCAGCCATCAAAAAGAGATACTATATCAGATACAATAGATACAATAGCATCTCTATATGTGGTCCTATGATGCATTAAATGTGTCCTCAAGTTGTAAATACATGTATTTTTAGAACATGGAATGACTCAATTGTACTCAATGGTTTTCTTTCTTTGACAAACAGAATAATTTCTTGATTGCAATATACTGCTGCTTGGTGCAATGAGAATGTTTTTTTTCTTTGTTGCACTGGCAATACCTTACCTGGTCGAAAAGATAAACAGTGACATCATCGAAGAACGACACGGCCCTTTGGTTCGATTCAGACTGGGCCTGTTTGGTTGATTGCGCGGCTAGGGGAGGCGTCAGCTTTAACAGGCTTTTCAGGTCCCTGCCGTAGTCGTTCTCAGTCACCACGATGGGGACGGGATGCACTGTGTCATCGTCGCTCTCAGAGCTCTCGCCGAGCAGATTAAACCCTAGGGGGTCGTCATCAGAGTCGTCGCTATTCTCATTCTCCTCGTCCGCATCAATCCCGTCCTCCGCAACCTCTGGGAGGTCCAAATCGTCCAACTTACCCAAGTATTTCCCTTCGACATCGGGTTCCTTAAGCTTCGGACCTTCATTCTGGTTGGACACCACCAACTTTTCATCCACCTTGTCCCCTGAAGAGTTAGACTGCTGCATGTCGACTGAGACAGCTGGCATGTCTGCAGGTTCTGGTCTACTGCCCTGAAGACTGGCTTCAACATCAGGAAGCTGTTCTGGTGTCCTGATGTTCAACACATCACTGCCATCAACAGCAACCTTAGCTTCTGCATTCAAGTCATCTTCCATTGTGTGTACCAGCTCTGGCAGACTGCTGCCTTTGAAGTCTAAGACCTGTGATATTTTATTCCTTATTTCTGCTGATGGCTCTGGAAGCCTGTTATTAGTTGGTTCAGTCTCTTGTACCTGCAAAGATACAAGAACATCTGATGGCTGCATCCTTTCTTCCAGGCATGCCGTGATTCCAATACTGCAGGTGTTTTTAGTGTCAGTGTGTAAGCTGGGACCAGTGTCCTCACTGGTGAGGTGGGTAGGGTCATTTGAGTTAGAGTTACCGTTGATGTCTTCAGACTTTCTTTCCATCTCCGAATCATTATCTGAGAAGTATGCAGAATCTCGATATGAGTTTTGGTTGACATTTGAGAACAATTCCACTGGAGCCCCAGTCTGGGACTCTTGTTCGCTGCTATCTGCATCCTCTACATCCATATTCATTAGAGTATCCACCTCTGAAACAATGATGGCCGGAGGTGGTAAAGAAGCAGGAACCTGTTCTACATTTGTTTTAAGTGCGGTTTCAACAGGGGAAGGCCCCTTTACAACAGACTGGGAATTCCATTCAGGAGATTCCAAATTCTCAGTTTCATAGCCACTGTCTGCGGTTTTGTAAGGCGGCTGGAGTTTCTGAGGAACAGAATGCAGGTTTTCAGATGGACCAACTAAGACATGTACGTCCAGTGAATCTAACGAGTCAGGCGTTTCAGATGATCGCTTGATTGTCAAAAGAGTCGTTAATTCACTGTCATCGAGTAGGCTGTCTTGGCTTATCTGGTCCGAAAAAGGAGCAGAAGTCAAATGCAAGGATGCATCTTTTGATACATCATTAGTTTTAAAGGTTATTAAAGGCTCCGCGGTTTGTTCCATCAGCGAATTTGCAGACGGGATGCTGCTGCTCTTAATGTCTTTAACCGTGTTCCTGATCAAGCTTTCACTGTTGTAACTCATTGTAAGGCCATTTTCCAAGCCAGCATTGCTCATATGCACAGAATTTGACGTGTGGCTTGTGCTCATTGCAGGTTCTTTGATTACAATTTCAGGTAAATTTTCTTCAGACATTCGCAAACCTTCTAGAAGGCTATGATTTTTGGCATCATTGCACGAATTTTCACAAGTTGCACTTTCCCGAAACAGAGGGGACTCATGGCCGTTGGTGGGACTTGCTGAGATGTCAGCACTCTTAGAGGTAGAGTCGAGAGGAAAATGAGTCTCTTCTTTCGAGGATTCGAGTAAAACACATTCTTCATCGAAGGAGTTACTACTCTGCAGTGTGTCACTACAGCTTTCAGCTATAACTGGTGAACATGAAGGCAAGAGTGTTTCTTGAACTAAAGGCTGTAGAGAATCATTCAAATCTGGACTACAAAAGTCCAAACATTTGTCTTTTCGGAAACTAGGAACATTCTCATACAACAAAGGGCTTATTGGCCCATCAAGGTCCAAATCTTTGTTATTTAAACTGTCCCCAGTATCCATTTTAAAACAGATATCTGGGAAGCTATTCAAATCAGCATCTAAAAGTTCGGATCTTAAGTCCATGCTATTTCTAGAGGAAGATGAGGGATCCTTCATTAAGTTTTTCTCCTTGAGAAATAAGTAGTTACCTCTCAGTTTTTCTGAATTCAAAAAGCACGTATCATTAGGTTGTTCTGTAATACTTTCCATGTAAACGGTCTGCTCACCTCCTAAAAAAGAGGAACTGAAGTCTCTTTCTGTTCTATTTGCTCCAGACTCTAAGCCAGACTCATGGATGCCAGGGGTCCTTTGTATGTGATTCACGTTCAGTTCAGGTAGCTCAAGGAAGCCCCTGTTCCAGGATGCATCTTCCGATTTTGTGCTTTCTCTAAAAATGTTAGTGTGATAGGGGCTTTCTAGATCACTGGAAGCTTGTGACCCAACCTGACTCTCTGGTAAATTTGAGTCTTTGGAGTCTATGCTCTGGTAGAAGAAATCAACATCCATGCTGGATTCATCCAAGCGTATATCCCGGAGGACAACATACTGCTGCGAACGCCTGTCCTGGGGAGCCTCTTGATCTTTGTCATGTGGGTCTGTAGGACACGGATTTTCATCCACCTCCAGACTGCTCTCTCCTTGTTCTTCTAACTGTATATAGTATTCGCTCCCCACTGCTGGTTTGTGGGCGTCAAAGACAGGAAGCTCCCCAGGAACTCCAGCAGAAGGACCCCCGCCCCTGGCATCACCCTCAGAGAAGACAGACTTCTCGTACGGGGGCACGGGGAAGAACATGCTGTGGTAGTTGACAGCTGTGTCCATGCTGGAGGGGCTCTGGTCCTCAAAGTGGTCTATCTTGGCTGCCTCCCAGACGTACTCGAAACTGAGGCCTCGGCTGGTCTCTGTCACCGTCAGGACTTCGTCCATCTCGTGGTGGAGCCCATCGTCCACAAACTGCTCCAGGATGGGGAACGAAGAGTGGCTCATGCTGGATTGTCTGTTGCTGGGGTTTGGTTTGAGCGCATTCCACCTCTGCTCAAAGTCATCCTCGGACTCCTTTTGGCCTTGCATGCGGAGGTATGTGAGCAACCTGTGCACTTCTTCAGCTGTGGCCCTCTTGTCTGGAGAAAGCCAACAAAACTGCAGCGCCTCATACCTGCAAGAAATTACAACAAGAAGAAAAAAAATATGTCATTTACATAATACATACCCCCCACCCCCAAGTAATATAAAAATCTCAAAAACTCTGTGTTGCAGGAATGCTGCAGCGCTACAGGCTATTGAGTTTCCCTGACCCACTTGGTTGATCAGTTCAGACAGCATGGGAAATAAAAATGTAAAAAATTCTCAAAAATATCTTAATTACCCTAAATAAAATGTCAAAAGAAACTGAAGCAACAGTTAAATCTTTTTGAATTTGGAAAATCCATGAAAATGAGACTAACTGAAGATGAGTATAGTTCTATTTCCTGGCATTTTATGTATGTACACCACCCACTCTATATATTGCGGGTGTTGGGTTACATTGTAAATCCGCTATATATCAAGGGCCACAATACTGCGACAGACCCATAGAAAAACAAAAAGGCTAACAACAAATACTGTACAACCACTCTCGTTTTATGGGGGGGATGTCAGGGTCCAATATAAGTCCTCTACGCAACCTGCTTTTTCTCACTTTTCATAGGAAAAGCAGCACACCCTTTTAATTTGTACAGCGGAGGGGAATTGCTTCTCATCAACTTCAGTCTCCAATTAAATTTCATGAGTCTTGCTCTTCTTTCTCAAATGTCCAAACCCGAGGCATTAAAAGAATTCCATTCCAAACACAGGAGGCTTGTTGCTAGGGAGCTGACATCACTGCCTTTTGACTTTTGCAAGTGTATTGCTGCCACAAGAGAACACCTTGTTGGCTAAAATAAAAACCGCTTCAGCAAGTAGATATTTAATTTGCTTTTTGTTACTGTGCAATGCGTGTGTATACAAGAACAAGTGATATTAATGCTTTGTTATTTGTTTTGTATATTTCTGACTGTGATGTGCAGCACGAAATAAAATGAACAGTAATTCTAAGTAAAATTGTTTATGTATATTGCAGCTAAGGCATGCGCAGTTAAGACTGTAAAGAAATGGGGCGCTAACTCCAGCACCGCGATATAGCTGAATCTGCAGTACAGCGAGGGACAATATATCGAGGGGTGGGTGTACTTCACTCACTGGCATTTTACGCACATAGAAACTAGTTCTCTGGCTTTTAATATATAAAGTTCCCTTAGTTCTCTGGCACATCAATTGTACATAGGTCCCCTCCCACAATTTAAAGATAATAAAAAAATGTATGTGCAACATATACACGTCTCCTCATATTGTCCCCATCTGAAAATGTTGGCCACCATGAAAGTTAACTTGGCCACCAGGTTTTCAAAGCTAGTGGCCAAATGGCCACCAGAATACAAAGTGAGCGTCCCACCCTGTGTGTATGTATATATGCTTAGTATGCCTTATGCTTTAGTGTATTTTAGTTAGAAAAGTTACCAATTAAATAAATAAGGAATTCAAAAATTCTACTATGTACACTGGATTAAACAAAACTAACTAGAAGCCATTGTGTCAAAAGCTGGAACTAATGCTATTTATATTATATATTTTATTTCTGGTATCTCTTATAATTACATTATAAATACAATTTCAAACCATAAATTCCACACAAAGAATAGACTGATAACACTTTTTTGACAAACTTTGCCATCGTGACTAGATAAATTTTGTCCTCCTCATTTAAGGGATGAACACAATTGGATACACTACAATGTGCGCAGCAGAAAAAGCATTTCACTTTTTTGTTAAGAAAACAACTGCTATTAGCCTTTGTGTGACATTAAAAATCAAGGCAGGCAGGCAGACAGGCACATAGGCAAGGATTTGATTTCTGTAGTCTATGCGTAGGATTTTGTAAAAACAAAGGCTTACCATCTGTCAGAGTAAGGCAGCCCCACCTGGGGTTGGAAGAGCTTAATTTGTTGTTCCTTTATGACATGGATTAGCACCTCCCTGTCTGAAAGGTGAGGGTACGGTAGAGTGGCGTTTTCAAACAGCTCCCACAGCGTCACACCCAGAGCCCTAAAGAAACAGAGTCAGGATTATACAGCAGGCAATCAGCACATCTCACTGATACAGAGCTAACAGAATGGCCAGCTTTGCTGCCTCCTGATAACTAATCAGGACACCGAACAATCAGGTGCATCTGTTCACTTTGTTACCTATTGCCCCTTTGTAAAATAGCTTTCTTCTCATGGGAGAGGTCTGGCTTTAAAAGATTGGTCTCTGCAGTTAATATTTTCATTACGAACTTAATAAGGATTGACTAGAAGCTGCGTACAGTTCATGGTTTTTATAAAATCGGGTATATCTACATGGCCTGGAAAAGTTTCTGTGATTCAAGCCAAGACTCTTCCTTTTGTAAGCAGGTTGTATTCATCGCACCCACCCCCCACCCAATGATGAAAATAACACACAAACACACGCGGCTGGAAAGATGCCAGGAAAGCCATCTGGAGACTGCTTAGTGGTGACAAAACATGAACGAGACACATGTTTGAATAAGTATTAACAGCCACATCCACCTGTGTCATCACCGTTTCTAGGAAGGCAGATGACGGGCATCCTTTTAACGTCAGCGTGCCCTTTTATTGCACGCTCACTTTATTGCTCTACCATACTTGGTAGACATTTACTATATGAGATGTCAGAGCCCAGGGACAACATCAAGTACTTGTTATGCAGTGTGAATGTCAAAGCCTTCAAACAGAGGCTTCAGATGCAATTAGACTGGGGAGCATCAGCGTACAAAGCTGCTCAATACAAAGAAAGGTGGTTTTATAGCAGATTTTGGGACACGTATGTCAAATACTGTGGACCCACCACACATTGCCAGGTTTGGTTTGATCTGCGGCTACCACCACCCCATGGATCTCTCCCAGCAGCTCAGGGGCAGTCCAGCGCAAGGGCACAACCTGTTCCTCGTCAGTTACAATGTACTCATCCTGGGGAAGGCATGAAACAAGCCGTAAAACATGTATGCAGATATTCCAGAATAGCCCTGTTGTACTATACACATAACACACATTCCAGATTTAGTTATATGAAGTAGAGCTATTATAACACAAAACAAATTGAATGACAAATTTCAGTAAGTCATTTAAGGGACAAACAGTAAATTAAGATCCACCTGAAGAGGGCAGTAGATTAAAGGATATTGAACTTATCTGTTTTTCAATTACTGTTTGACACACCCTACACATTAGAAGTGAATCTGACCCATTCAAAACTCAAAGGTAAATGGGGAAAAAAAAAAAAATATGTAAAATCATTTTCACAGCGAAAAGCTCCTTGTCCTGACCAGTTCAACGACACACCACAGAGAAAGTATGTGCCGAAGATCAACTAGCAACAGTTGACAATGGAGGGTGATGCATGTGAAAACACTTCAAATAGTAGTGCAGCAGTACAGAACAATATAAAATAACTTTTAAAAACACACAAAATTCCATTCATTTATACTCAATTAGTTTTCTCAATATGATTGAAAAATATAAAGATACTGTAAGTTTCAAATGGAAACCTTATAAAAAAATTATTTAAAATTTTATATATATATATATATTATATACTATATATCCCTATATATATATATATATATATATATATATATATATATATATATATATATATATATTCTCCAAATAACAAACCGTATTTAAAGTTTGACCTTGGAATTTAAAAATGGCTTCTTCTAATGCTCCATCATATCAAAACTGCCAACCCTTGAATGGTAAAATAAACATCATGGCCAAAAGCATAGAAATTCTGAAAAACCAGACAGCCTACCTTGTACCTACTGGCTCCCATTCCATAGTCCCCCACTTTGATAGTCAAATCTGTGGTAACGTAGCAATTCCGCAAAGCCAAGTCACTTGAAAAAACATAAGAGAATAAACAACTGCGTTTAACACGAGCTAGCCTAGGCAGGGCAGGGCGCAGACAGACGGGAAGAGAGAAACATAAAAAAATAAATGAGACGTGCCAGCGCAAGGTCGATCAATATCTTGGCTAATGTAACAGAGTAATCTTTACAATGGAACAGGATGGAGAATAATTCAGTCAAGACTCTGCTGCAGCTCTGCAATTCCCATCTGTCCTCCACCAAATCCAAAACATCACATTAACTTACAAAGGACAATATACAACTTTAATGTCACTTCTAGGTCTCCAAAGCTTTCCAAAATGTATGTTGAAATATACTCAATTGAGCATTATGTCCCCCCCCCCCCCCCCCCATGGCACATTGGAGGCCATTAATGAAGAGGAAATGATTAATATCCTTGTAAAGTCATTAAGGAGGCTGGGCTCAGCATGGTATTGCCTTAGAAATGCAGCTCTGGGCTGTCAAGGCACTGAAGGATACTAATTTCAATCACCACAGCCATTAATACAAAATAAAGTGAAACGTGAGCTTCATTTTGGACAAGTAGTTTTCCAGACTCCTGTATAAAATTCTATTGATCCATGTTTTCATGTCTCCATGAGATTTAGTAGGTACTAAATTCAAACCACATTTTTCAGCTGTCAGTGCCACATCATTACCACCATGTGGCTGCCTACTGATATAACCCATGCAGACATATTTAAATTGACATTAGCCAAGTGTACTGCAGGTTTGCACATTCTACTTCATAGAAACAATTGTTGGACAGAGGTTTATGAGACATTTAATCTTCATATTGAGATTTTTGTGTATTTCATTATAGACTAGGAGCATTTAAAAAAAACTTTGAATAAATGTTTTCTAGCATTGAGTTTCCCTGTTCCCCCTGCCCCCTGTCCCCACAAGCAGACACCACTTCTTGACACACACTTCCTCTGGAGCACGTGAGAATATCAAGGACAGCGCTGTGTAAATCAGAGAAACCAATCGAGAACCTCATTAAAGATGACAGGTGAAAGAAACTCAGTCCAGCTGCTTCAATTCTCCCCCTAGCAACAAAATCACTGATGCTGGAGCTTTTCCCAACATACTCAGACAGCATCAGGATATTGTTGCCAGAGAGGAACAAACTCGGACAGTCCAAGAAGTAGGATAGCGCAAAAGTTAGACAGGGTCTTCACATAGTTGAGCTGGAATAGAAAGCATATCACTCTCCGCCCAGGCCAACAGGGAGAAGGCGGACTGGGTTACAGACAGGCATCACAAAATTATTTCGGGCACTTCCAAAACCTACCACTTCAAGCTGTCTCTCACAATTAGACAGAAACTGTCAGTGCCTTATTACCAAGACAAATGGACAGATATTCTAAAGCCATTTGTGTAGCATCTGTACATTATATCGTGCAGCAGGGGTACACTGACATTTCTTCCCTAAAAGGTAAAATGTTTATATAAAAAAAAACAAAAAAAACAAACACCAGTGCTTGTCACAAAACATTTTATGGTGTCCCAGTGGTAATTCATACATATATTATAATGAGAGGGGTGTTTGAATCCTGGAATTCAAATGAAGCAGATGCTTATCAGTATCTTTTTAGGTTGTGCACAGGAAACTTCTCCAAAGTATTCAAGTTTACACTCATTGTATCTGGTTACCTGTTTTGCACACATTTTCCTTTTTACCTTTACTTTTTCTCTTTGCACCACTATGCCTTTCTTTGACCAACATTTCTTTTTTTGTTATCTAAAAGACATGATTCCCTAGCCAAACTTGCTTTTTAGCCTATGTGAAATGCTTGCTGTTGGGGTCTTAGCAGGGGCACATAATAAAGTTCCATGAAATAAACCGACACCTTTCCAGAGAATCTCTAAACAGGCCGAGGACTGGACGGGCGGGGACAATGATCCGTACCGCTTACATCTTTAAGATGGTTTCCAGGGCAAGGCAGCATGTGGGCAAGCTTCAGTACCACTAGCAGTCACGGTTTAGATCCAATATAGTGCAATCCCTGTAATCCACCCTACACAATAGTCTACATACAGTACCTACAAGAACTGCTTTGAAACAAAGATCACCAGGCTTGTATTTCTTCTTTCAAACAAAAAAGAAAACTAGCTATTATTAACCCTTTTAGTCCTGAATTACGTTTGTCGAGTAGAAGTTATATAATGAAGTTATATAACTTAAATTTATTGGAGTATACATGAGAATAGGACAAGAAAAATATGTTTTACATATATTTTGGTAAACAGGACATTTAAGTCCCAAAAGTAATTTGTATAATTACAATTTTTGATTGAGGAATCAAAACATGTTTGTACTTGTATAACAATACAGCCGGTATCATATCAAAAAAAAGTACTACAGCGCTCTCACTCCATAAATAATGCAGTTTTAACATTATTTCCTTTACACATGGATCAATCGGACAGACATGAATAAAACAAGGCTTGCGCTACATTGCAATTTGAAAAACAGTTGACGCAACTACAAGGAAAGTATTTTTAGTTTTATACACATCCCTGGTTACACCTGCTCTATGGTTATTTTAAATGAATCCAATAAAAGAAGAAAAGTGCCTTTAAAAACAGGTGCAAGCTACCATGTTCTTTAAGTGAATGCATCCAATATGGGCATTGACACTTCCCATTTGCAATGAGATAGCAAGTGGGAAAGTTAGCCATGCCAACCTGGAACCGTCTGACTTTGTGCGCAGCAGTAAATCAAATCAACACTGGGGGGAGGAGATATTTTCATTAGGCATTTAAATACCTTAAGAATTTCCCGATACCTTTTGAGTAGTAACACAGTAAAATTCAAATGTGTAACTATCCTTTAACATGAAAACTGCAGAACTGTCATATTCCTGCAACAGTTGACAAGCGACACCCAACAATCCATGAGAATTGAGTAACTCAACGCTTAACTTTATTCTGAACAAGCAAAATAGAAGAGTTTAGCTGAGCACCAGAGATTACTTTACACCAACGTCCCCAGTTAAACAGGGATGGATATCTCAGGGTAAAAATGAAAAATTTAAATGGTATCGTTCAACAATCGTTTCCTTATTTGGATATTTTGGGGCATGATGTTTAAAACTGAAAGGACTTGCAAGAAAACAATTTATTTTTTAAATTAGAACCAAGAACAAACGCACTGACACTACAATATAACATGGTGCTTGAGGTTTCAAAATGAAACTTATGGTGATACTTAATGATGACATTCCAAGAACAAACAAGTTAAAATGCACAGAAAATAAACCAACGAAGCAGGTTGTTGTGTGCTCAAGCATGAAAAGTAGAAGCAAATACAACAACTAGAGAATTTGGATTTTCAGGACATAAGAAATTGAAGTGAACTTCAGACACATTCGAAAACTGCAGTTTCTACAAGTAAACACATGTCCAACAATGGCAAACAGCTTGGAGTCACATGATACTGTTTGAGAAGTGTGGCTCAGTTATTTGAGCGGCAACCAATGAAATAAAACGGAATATCCACATGCTAACTTCTTATTGATTTAAAAGCAGCATATAGTTACATATTTATTCTTCCACCCGTACTGCCTAATCTTGTTGTGTTTTGGGGGGGGGGGGTCTATATCACAATTATGCATTTAACTATTCTCTGATCCCTGAGCAAAAGCTCAATGTAGCTCTTGCTGCAGAAAGCCATGTTTAAGGCATACCTGTGCACAAAGTTGTGTTTATGCAAATGGGTGACTCCAGCAGCAATCTCGCAGGCCATCTTCTGCAGCTGGAGAAGCTCCGAGCTCCCATAGATCAGCTCCTGCTGGCTCAGCAGATAGCTCTTCAGGTCACCCTGGAAAACAAAACAAAGATGCTGGCAAAAGCGAAGAGCACCTACAATGTCACTCAAACACAAGGGAAACAAACACACCCGACCTGGACTGCTACTCAATAAAGTCAGTTCCAGTGGCTCTGCGTTTTTCTCAATGTGACATTTTGTAAGGTTTCCCAATACTGTGCCACCAAGTTTAAAGTTAAAATTGAGATTCATTTTAATGTTTAGTGCAATTTATTCAGTTAAAATCCCACATAAACCTTTTGTATGGTAATAATCCCCAATTCACCAGTTTCTGTTCTTTAAAGCAGTGGTGTGCAAAGTGGGGGCGAAATTATGTTTGAAGTGGAGAGTGTGAATGAAACTGCAGTGAACAGAGATGAAATGGCAGCTACCATGCATGGAGCAACAAGTGTTTTACAGCAGTTTTATACTGAATTTAATGTAAATATCATACTTTTTCCCTAGATTTAAGCTAAAGTCCAGATTTATCAAAATACATAAATGTTAAAACACATTCTTAAAAGTCAGAGTGTAACGGCAACTCTGCAGCACACAATGGCAAATTAAATGTGTCAACAGGCATGCACTTGCAAGTTAGCTTCAGATTTAGCTGGCTATTTTTTTTGGTGAAAACCCAGATTTGTTCATTTTTTTTAAGAATTGCTGAATGATAATGTTCATCAGATGTATCTGTTAGGTAAATGTTGACTTGCCAAATTAAAAAAAAAAAAAAGAGAGAGAGATTTTTTAAATGTTGAATTTATGATACGCTTATATGTTTAGCTAAATCTGGTCTTGTTTTGCGATTTACATGAAATGCGTGAAAAAAACACCTGTTAAAATATAAAGGTAAGTTCCAACCTTTTAATATCTGTGTCATTGGGGGGGGGGGAGTGCGGGGGGCAGGGGGGCCACCGGGCTGTGTAACGTATGATTTTCTAAAGAAAAAAACAAAAAAAAAAAAGGGGGGGGGGGGGGGCATATAAAAAGTTTGCGCACTACTGCTTTAAAGAAACAGATCATTAGTGCGATGTTACTAAAACCAGCATCAGACCTGCATTTGGACTGAAAATATGCATTTTCATTACAATCAAACAACTTCACTCTTCATAGTTTCGTGTAGCATTGGCTTTCCTATTGGATACAGAAAGGCCATTTCATCAAAGCTTACACTTCATCTTTCCAATAGGAGGCAGCAGAGGCTTTTTTTTTTCTTTCAGCTTTGCTAAATCGCATGATGTTGCAATGTTACCTCATTGCATCCTGTATGAAGAGTGTGCACAATACCGGACCCAAATAAGAATGGGAAAGTGGAATCAACTTAGCATTGCGCTATTAAAATCTAACAGAAAATGTTTAAATCTGACAGCAATCAATTAACCTTGTATTACCAGAGGGAATGTTACAGCAATTATAAAAATATATGTGAATCAGTGATAATGTATTTACCCATCAAATGTAAATCTATTTGACTTTTCTTATATTTTGTCTCGGCTCCAATTTTCTTTAAGTTTTTAAAACACGCTGCACTGCACTTTCAGGATTCCCTCCTCTACCCTGTCATGTTTATCTAAACACTTAAGAGGATCTCCTGTGTAGGGATTTATTCTGAAGCCCAAATCGTTCTTTTGGGGAAATCAAGGCACTACAGATTTCTAGAAGAACCTCAGGCAATCGCTGGCTGGTAGGTGTCACCCGTACTGTATGCAAAGGAAGCACATGGTTGTTTCAGTTGTGATTGCATGCAAGTGTACGAAAACAGCTGGCAATGCAGAAACAGTGAATCAGAAGTTAAAGTTTCTTTGCTTTTTTTGCATGGAATACTACTTACAGTTTCAATCTAAAATTGGTGAGGCAACGTTCTATTGATGAAGTAATATTCCTTCTTTTACTTAGACACACATTAGTGAGGTTTGACACTGGTAAAGAAGATTGTGTGTTGTTGAGTATAAATTGTGTTCCCTTACAAACTCCCACTTTGTCCTCATATTCAAATCTTGTGAATGAACTTGGTGCACTGCATCTTAGACCCTGCAGGTGATGAATATTCCACAGCACTTCATCATCGTCCCCCCCCCCCCCCCCCCCCCCAGCTAGATTGCAGCTAGATCCTTTTTAAAACTTTCTGAAATCTGTATTTCTTTCCTAACTTACAATAATGTGTGGGGTACACAACTGTACTTTAATGCAATTTAGTATGGTTGAAGATTATTCAATTTTATAATAAAAACTGTGTAGCCCTAATTCTTCTGTAATATTAAACTAACCACTATGCATACAGTGGTATCTGCCATGGCTGGCAGGGACATATTAGGAGTATCACCCATTTGACAACCAGCAGATGTAAGCAGAATTAGCTCACTGGAGCTAGTGCTCAGTGGATCAACATTTAGGTAATTGCTGAATATGAAATAGAGTAAAGCAGCTGCTGGCTTGTAACAGATACAGTACAATGTCACTGGCTGTTCGATTTCCTGCTACCAAATTTAACTCGACATTGAATTAACATTAAACAAAACACAGGCATCAAATACAGCCTGACACGGATTTATGCTGCACTGTACATTGAAAGTATGGCTCATTTGGTGATTGGAAGTTTCCATTCTGCTTCTTATTCAATATGGCTGCAATATAAACACAACCAAAGGATTATTTATTTTTACTGCGCTTCTGCAGTGGGGATTGAAGGATATGCGTCATTTGGCTTACGTGTTATAGCTGGAGTGAGCCAAAAATATGTTGGCTTCCTGTTTTGATCACAACGCAGGAGGACTCACAGGAAAGACCCATGTTTAATACTAGAGAAAAGAGCATTACACAATTCCGAATATTTAGAATCTAGCAGAGCTTTAACAGATTATTGTATATCCTCTGGGCACATGTCGTAACAGATCCCAAGAACGAGGGACAAGGCATAGCATTGCTATCACAGGAAGAGATACAACTAGGCATAGCACTGCTATCACAGGAAGACCTGAACTATTAGAATCCACAACATGGGACACCATCAGGCTATTGAGGATCTTGGGGATTAATACCAATAACAGAAAAAATATACATTGTATCACAAAAGTCTTCTTGATAAAACTGAACATCAACAGAATTAGTTATCGGGACAAAATCTGAGGCATGTGTTCCTAAACAGAGCATGGCTTCTTTACCTTGTCCATATCATTAAGCTGCCAGTCAGTGCAGCAAAAGCAGTGCAGGCACTGAATGACTGAATTAATACCACAGCAGTGTTTACAGGAGCTCTGGGCTTGACAGCGTTGGTGACAAAATAATCTAAAATAAACATCTAACTGGGCAAAGAAAATGCTTACCTAGACATAAAACAAAGAAGATTTTTTTTTGTACACATTCTAAAAGTACATATAATGATGCAGTTGGAAGCAAGTAGCCTTGCCTACAATTGTGGTAGGGAAACGAGTCCCAGATGTGAAACTGCTAACTAAACTAAATTGCATATCTTGCATTTAACATTAAGGACTGAGTGCGATTTTTAGTCCTTCATTTTCCTGCAACCGCTAATCTAATAAAGCAACAAAACAGCTCTAACTCCAAAAATGCAAGGCGTTGTCTGGCTCTTTCCCTAATCCTATACTGTACTGCAGCTATATACAGCTCCTTGGAATGCTTCACATGAAAGAAACTACATGTTTATTTGTATTGTGCTTTATTTCCATTTCATCCATAACTATAAAATCACACAATACTGGTGGATGTAGTAATACTTCATATTCATCATATTCATTCACGAATGGAAAGAGGGAGTCACTCACATTTTACAATTCTAAACTGAGTCAACATGTGGCTCCCTATGACAAGGCTCTGCTGACACAAAGGAATCTCAAATGCACTGCATTACACTAAAGGGCAGCTAGGCAGAAAAAAGGCAGCGTCAATTCTTTGCATGACAGGCAAACCCGATCCCAACCCCCATCCAGACTCAATCTCTCATTCCAGTAGTGGTAGAAACTGTAGTATAACAGCACACTAGGAGTAATGCATCCTCTTATACTCATTAGCAGCGCACCCACATTCCCAAACTGTAGGTAAAGGGTTAAGCCCATGAAAACAGGATCAGTATCTGCTGTTGGAAATGCAGTTCTGTGTGCTCTAGATGGCAGTAGGAAGCCTCGGAAGATTTGCAAGTCCCTTTGTAAAATGAGAAGCTGTCATTCAGCAACATGGCAAATGGCATTCTGCAGTGTGTTCCAGTTGTTCTGAGCGCCTATAATTTGTATGAAATGCAATGAGTCAGGGGTACTCATGGTTACAGCACAAACACAGGGAAACACTCATAAATCATGCCAAAATGATCTTCCATTCCACAAATTCCCCAGTTTTTACATCATATTTACCGTTGTTAGACATCACAGTATTATTTTTATTATGAAATATATAAAACTTTAATATAAAAGGCGAATAAAGAGACAACTACAGTACCTAATTCTATTAATCTAGTATTCATATGAACACCTAAATCAAAACATCTAGCCCTTACATTTTAAAAGCCATCAATTGAATGGTATCCCAGATACTAACAAAAGAATACCCGAGATAGAGAGCAAAACAAAAACCTCTCTAGGCACCTCAAACAGACAAAACAAATCCTTGTTTTTACTTTTAATAGACAAAAGTGGGTAACTTTGGGTATTCCTAAACATCAATCTATCTGCTAGCTTCATAACTCAATTAACTTATCAGTGGTCCAGTGGCTTGTAACCAGAAGGTCACCAGTTCAAATCCCACCTCTATCACTGATTGAGTCACTGTGTGACCCTGAGCAAGTCACGTAACCTCCTTTTGCTCCATCCTGCAGATGAGATGTTAAATCAATGTCCTATTGTAAATGACTCTGCATATAATGCACAGCACAGCCTACCCATGTAAAGTGCTTCATGATGGTGGTCCACTATGAAATGCGCTGTATAAAAATAAATATATTATTATTATTATTATTATTATTATTATTATTATTATTATTATTATTATTGATGCACATTACACCATCTTGTACAGTGACAGGGACTTACTTTGCTTGTCCTCATTAATAACAATTACTAAAAACATCCTTCTAACCCATCTAAATGATTAGTGAGTGACGACCCTCAGTTAAAACACGAAGCACACTGAAATTATGGATTTAGCCAGCCTTCAGTGCTACTAATAGCCATGTAATATTATGCAACAAGCAGGCAGCAAGAATATGAAAACAGCAATTTGCATCCCAAAAGACAGTGAAATTTATTGAGCAATCCCAAGGCATACTGTCACTGTTTTCTGTCAACAACAGATCTACTATGATGATTAATGTTTGTGTGCTAATTTCTGCATTCAATAATTTACAAACTCATCATTGACCTATGCCAATATTACGTTTTAGATCAAATCCTGTGTGTGTAATTTAAACTAGCACAGTGATTTAACAAGAAATTGCAATCTGCTATAAATATATTCAGAATAAATATCACCGCGTCAGACTGCAACGTTTCACAAAATATTTTACAGTACAGCACTCACACTTCATCTCAAGAGATAAAATACAAATCGTTGCATTATTCTGGATATGTAACATTAATTAGTCATTTTGAAGATGCTTTTATCCAAAGCGATTTAGAGACTAGGGGTGAACTATGCATCACAACTGCTGCTGCATTAAGTGACTTGCTCAGGGTCACACACAGCGAGTCAGTGTCTGAGAACTGGGAACCTCTGGGTAAGAAGCCCCTTCCTCTAACCACTGGACCACCACGCCTCCTATTATAGTAATATCTTACTATACAGCAAAAAGCACTTACACTAGCAGCAAACACTTGCTTACTGTGATAATCTTCTGTCTGCGCAGCTTGTTTCCCTGTAAGATTATAAAAATTAGCACCTGGCCCACACACCAAAATGAACTGTGATTGCCAATTTAGGCAGTGTCCATATTTAGGGTAGATTACTGCCTTCCAAAATCCAACAGGTTCAAGTGTAACTGTAGCCAAAGGACTTAAAGAAATAGCCAAGTAGTTTTTTCACAACTCTCTGACAAGGCAAATCTTTTAAAGAGACAAAGCTAACAAACAGGGATAAAAGATGGTTATTGACAGTATGTGATGACTAAACTAAGTCCCTTAGGCACCTACTGGGTAACCACAAGGAAAACATATTAAAAGTGGACATGGCAAGAGGTACAGCTGACCTTGGAGTAATTAAATCATATTTTGTGCTAGGTAATTAGGGAGCCTTATACAAGGTCTTTGTCATAAATTACACAATTGAGACTCCCAATGTATCAAAGCTAGTCCCTTTTGCAGGATGCATGTATGGAACATTTATTTGAATTCTAAATGCACATCTCTTACTTTGAAATGCACATTGAAAAAGAAATGGATATGCAAAAACCCAAGTGATCCAAGTTTTAGTGCGACAATCAAGACAGAAAAATCAAAAGACATGCTTTTGTTCTTACATTATATGAATTTGGTTGGTGTGGTTCTAAGCAATGGAAGAGTCAGACTCCAGTAACAGTAGATCCATACAACAAGCAAATGTTTTTTATATTGTTGTTTTGGAATTTTGTATTAATTTGCAGTTTGGATGAGAGGACCATAAATCGAAGCAGAGCAGTGTTGCCCGCTCAAACTATGCAAAATGATTTTTATTACAATACGAGACTTGCTACACACGTATCAAGTCACAAAAACAAAGAAACTCAGGACTATACTCCTAGTCTATGTTCTTTGCATGGAATGATACCTCTACACACAGCAATTGGTTGTTTTCTTGCACATTATTAAAGACTTCCAATAAAAATCCAACTTACCAGTTCACAGAACTCGAAGACCAGGAGGAAGGGGATGGCCTCCACACACTGCCCCAGGCAATGAAGTATATTGGGGTGCAGCAAAACCCTATTGGAAAAAGCAAGTCTTATTTATACTATGCATGCTATTAGAGACGCATCTACCGGTTGTTCTTCAATGTGTATTCTTGATCCATACTTTAGTAACAAGACACGCATCTTGGTGACACAGTGGACTGGTAAAAGAGACCTGTAATTCACTTATATTCCAGTGGAATCAAGCATGACATGAGCAGCCAACCTTAAGATTTTAAAATCCACATTCCCTTCGGCTTTTATAAGTTCCATTTTCATTTCTAAAACATTTTATCCACTTAAAGTCTCGAACGCTAGAGAACAGACAGCCGTGCCGTCTCAAAAGCTATTAAGAGTTCCCATGCTTCTCTGCTGGATAAAGAGTCTCATTCCCATAAAAAAATAATAATGGTACCAACTCTGAAGGATAGAGGGAGCTAACTGAGTATCTAAGAAGGCAGCAAAGAAAACTCGAAGATCTTTATTACAAAAGGTGTAATGGTAGTCAGTGGTAACAACAAAGTGATATGTAGAGTCAATGGCAACCTATCAAGCTCTTGACCTAATCTGAAGACCTTTTGTAGTACCTCAGTTTGCAGAGAGGGGGCAATGTAGAACTGCTTTGAGGACTTTGTCAGCTATAGAAGAGTACCAAAACAGACTACAAAAATAACGTGACATTTCATTCACATAGCTACAGACAACGATTCTAGTTAATTAATTCAGTCTTCCATTAACAATTAAATGAACATTAACTATCTGTAATATTACATAATCATGACCTGCCCTAACACTACACACCATTTGGTCTTAACGAACACCATAATTGCATTACAGACTGGAAGATTATGAGGCAACAATAAACGTGCCATGTAATAAATTCAACTACCACCATATCAGTAGGGGAAGGGAAGAACATGTACAGTATTATTTTGCATTTTGCAGTATGGTTCAATTCACCTTTTGAGGTATTATTAATTTTATGCCACTCACACCAGGGTAGGCAACTGGCTTTTCCATTCCATTACATTGCAGGGCTCAGTTGAAACTAGGTTCTTCACTATTTAATTGATCATTGGGGTCAATTAAGATATTAAAAGAACATCAATGTAATGAACTAGAATGGCAAAGGTTGCCAACTCCCAACTATCAGTTTTATTCTTTGCAATAAATAAATATAAAAATCAATAAATAAAAAGAAAGATGGCTCATATGAAATGTACCTGTATGGGTCTCCATTTTGTAGAAATTCATTTTGTTCTTTGTCGCTGGCGTTGGCCTTTAACTCCTTTACTACGACACTGGCTACTCCGGGATCCGTATAGATCTCACCAAGAAGAACCTGAGAGGAAAAAAACAAGTCAAGGCACAACTTCATGGCTATATAGAGTCTGGCCTTGGTCACACAGGAAACCTGCAGCTTCCTCTAAACAATGGGATTACAGCATGGAACGTGAAAGAGGGCAAGGACACTGAGGCAGGTAACAAAGGATGTTTGTGCACCCATATCACATCACAAGGCTGTCATCCGCCCTCCAACTTCAGGAAGAGACACAAGGAAACCGACGTCATGGGAAAAAACCTGAATCACACATGCCTCTCTCATGCAGCACATTTTGAATTAAAATATTTACAGCTATCTCAATTGCTGCTTTTATTTAAAAAATAATAATTTTACATGCTAATCACATGACTGCAAAACACAGGAATTCGTACCTTCCCGAACCAGCCGTTTCCGATTTCCTGGATATAACTCAGACTGTGACGTGCAACCTGTGAAGCCGCAGATCCATCTGTTATTAAAAGGGAAAAAACACAAGCATTGGATTATTTGACACTGAATGAAAAAAAAAAAAATGCAACTAGAACTGTTGAACAATAATTTGCACATTTCCAGGGATGAAAATAAACATGACTCCCATTCCATAGCATTTTGATCCATTCTTGGTTTTACTAGGAGTTTAATACGCTGATTACCTATACAATGTGGCTAATCAAGCTTGTATTAAAACCTGGAATAAGTGAAACTGCATTAGGAGTCTTATTTCCATCCCTGCATATGCAGCAATTTTTACTTTAGCTATGGCAATTTTAAGACATGTAAAAAAAACACAAGATTATAGTTTTACTGCAGCAAGACATGGGTCGTCATTTTTCAAAACAGTGTATTCTTAACGACAGACAACAAAAAATTGCCACTACCAGGTTTTAGTTCAATATGCAGTCACATTTAAATAGTTTAAGACGGAGATATGAATACAGTTATTTTACTTTAATGCTGGACTACTGGCTGTTATTCATTTATTGTGTCTACAAGTCAAAATACATTGCACGTTGTGTGTCTCATTTAACAGTAAGGCCACAAACATGTTACTAGAAACATAATAAACCTCTGTGTTGAATCTCCAGGACAAATCAATCTTTACAATTATCTTCTTGAATAGGTTACGCAAGGTACCCAAAGTGACCCATCCAAATTCTGCAGAGGTGTAAATGTGGGTAAAAAACTGATGTAGTGGCTGAACATAACATTGTACCACTCTAGGGACTTTTTGCTTGTGCCAGAAGTCCTCAATTAAAATCTTTTTTTCTGCCAAGAGTTCTGCCTGGTTGGGGCCAGGGGATAACATGTTTGGCACGTCATCACAGACAACAGCAGGTAATTCACTGAACTAGCACTTATTAGCCAGAGGCAAGGTAACAGGGTCTGAAAATTATAAAAGGCTGAACTAAACAAAATGACAAACAAAACACACAAGTCAGGGATGGAAATAAGACCCACACTGCATATCAGTTTAATACATTCCTGGTTTTACTGTAGGTTTAAAAAGACACACCCGAGCTCCCCATACACACTGTGGCTAATCAAGCTCATAGTAATACTTGCAATGGGTAAAACTGCGATGCAATAGGAGTCTTATTTCCCTCCCTCCAAATCACCAAAACATAATACAGTAATCAAACTATTGGAATCTAACAGTGAGAGATTAGTGTAAAATATGTGCTGCATTCTATCTAGAATGCACTGGCATGGGCATGGGCATGGGCATGCAGTTAGTTACTAATCTCGGAAATTAGGGTGATTAGCTTCAACCCTTTCATTAAAAAAAAAAAAAAAAAAAAAAATGTTGTATTGGGAAAAATGGCATCCTCATACAAGGTGATCATGCATTTGCGTCTTCTCTGTGTCCCCATATAAAGACTAGTTTTCATTTATTTATTTAATCTGTCCCCATATGAGGTATATAATAAGTTTGTTTAGTGCAGTCAGGTTTGTAGTTTCATTTTTCAAATATTTATGTGCAGAGCACTAAAAGCCAAATGTAGTGGCTTCACTGGGGACTTCTTGTGCTTGTCCAGGGATCTAGACGTCATTGTTCTCATTTCTAATCTCTGCTCTGCATTTAAGAGCAAGATCCCTTGCTGGTGTCCCCATTCGTTAAATATCAATCTGCACCCATTCTTTTGGAAGTTTGTTCCCTAGTGAGTATCCACTCTGCTACATCCTATTTACAGTGCAGGAAACCCCAACAGTGACAGGCTTGCAAAACAGGATGTTTACAACAAAACCATGCCAGAGGTCACTCTGGCGAGCGCAGCGCCAACTGAAGGACTTCACATCCCAGTAAGGAAGTCCCTGAAATGAAGACGGGCTGTAAAAGGAAGAAACAGACATCTGTCCAAACCAAATATAACCTGCTGCTCCCTGTACACATGGCACCAAACTGGTCATTTTACACCCCCATCCTGCATCACACTGCAGCAGTGTGTGCTCGACTGAAATACATCAGAAAGCACTAAAAGCATTAGCTGCTCTTTCTGCTCCCAACACGGAATTAAAACATGAATACAAATGCAATCTCCACAGGAACACAGTGCTTGGCACGGCTACTCAGCTGCCTCTGTCAGTTTTTAACTCAAATTACAAATTCATTTTAATCTTTAAATATTGCACCACAACTGTATAAGTTCTACAGCACAAATCAAAACCTATTGAGCCAAGTGTGGCTTAGAGAAAGGGTACGGTAGTTTCTACAGCCCAATTCAAATCACATTGCAGATCTAGATGAAGTGACGTCTTTTGACCTAAGGACGGGGAGGCAGGCAAAACTGCTTTTGAGATCCCTAACCCACCCAATGATTTAGTATGGCTCTCAGGGGCAGTCACTTGACATTCAGCTTTAGAATTAAAAACTAAATCAGATATTGACTAAGTGCAGGAGAGCTCTTCCATGAATGAAATGCAACAGTGTCAGCATGCGTTGAAAAATACATCCGCGCGCCTGTGTGGCGTATCAGCACCAGTGCTGTGTGTCTGTGACAGTATTTCCAAGTGACTGCCCACACACGAAACACATCACTCTGTTACAGTTCCGTATATGTATTTAAAACTTTTGCAACAACATTGTGAGGGTGCTTGGTTACCACTCGTTCCAAGATTCTCAGTTTGATAGGAAAGTATAAGGACTCATGTTTTTCGTTGCTTAGACAGCCTATCACAGAACTTGGCATATCCCTCTGTGCAGACGCATTACACACAGTGAAAGTCAGTCATGTGCGTCTGTTCCTGTGTGTGTTTGACTGAGTTTTGGGGGCGTACCTGCTATTCTGGGTGGCTGAAGGTGCGGTGGCCCAGGCAGAAGTACAGGGGGGACAGTGAGTGTGTAAACCTCAGCAGGTGACTGAATCGAAGGAGTGTCTTCAGCTGGGGGGGTGAAATCAATCTCATCCTCAAAGTGATCTTCAAACTCCTATAAGACAGACAAGGAGGAGAGTGACGTTCTAGATGGGCTGAAAATTCTGATTATAGACTGAAGAAAACAATGCCATCCCCAGCCACCTGGATATGCTATGACTATACAGAGAAGTCCAGCTTTTTACATGTTAAGATTAGTTGCTTTTTATATAGAATTGTGCAAACTAATGCTATTTAAAATGGGAACAATCATACTACAGCTTTTACTTAGGATAACTCAAAAACAGGTAGGTCTTAGGACATGGCTTCACTGGACATTTAATGAGGTACTTTAAATGCAGGTAGCACTTCTGTAGCAACAACACATTACGATACAGGTAATTTCAAGGTAACTACAAAACTAAATGTTGGTATAGTTGCTCATTTATTGCCTTGTTACTACATGGTTACGCATGTCCCATAATCTAGAACTCCCATGGTCATAAAATGGTATGCAGATGGTCATGTTTTTATATGTGCAGCATTCAGCTTAGTTTCAAAGGATAATTCTTGGGTAGGTTTGCTTCCAAGTACCCCAAGTCTTGCCCGTCCAACAATAAAATGCATCACGTTATTTAAATCATGAAATTGTGTTTTCAGTTGATCCTTACCTTAAAATCAATTTCTTGCTCCTTGCAGCAGGAAACACAATTCGCAACCAGGATTATCAACAGAACCAATCCAGACACAGACAGAGCCAGAGAAGATATGGGAACTTCACCTGCAGCTGCTTCCCCTGGAAAAGACAAATGCACCCTTCTATTTTTACACGCTAGTCAAAAATAAAATGGGTTGAAGCAAACAAATTGTCAAAATATGCAATATTATTTTGTTGCTTTTTCTATAACATAAAAAACAGCAGACAGGAAAGATCAAATGGAATTTAAACAAAGAGATAACATATTCTACTTTACCGCAACTAGGTCACTTGTAAAAACTTACAGGCTGATAAACAAGAAAACAAAAATGAGAAAAGAAATTAAAAAGGGAGCAAAAGATTCCCAATTATGTTTAGCTATTAAAACAGAAATGCCACAAAATCATCCAATTATTTCTCATGTCTGAGTCAGTAACAAGTCCCTAACCAGGAGAAACATCAGCAGCCCATGGAGATGGGAAATTAATTAATGACACAGCACTTTATGTCCTTAAGGTGCTCAAATCAGACAGAGCTGAACAATGTGGTCATCAAAAACTAATATTACTCCACATTACAGAAGAGCTCTCAACCATTTATTGTGTTCAAGAGTCTATACTGAAGAATACAGGTGCTAGTTACAATGACAGTTTTGATTGCGAACAATGAAGTGCTTTTGAAGTAAAAGAAGAAACTATGTTTTAAAATGCATCATTATGCACTCAATGCTTTAGTGTATTCTCCATACCCAGTTATCCAGTGCATCATAAGAAATGTTTGCTGTTCTGTAGTTATTTAAGGAATGGTTCCTTTCTTCCATAAACATTCCGAAACGTAAGCAAATGTATATAACAAGGAAGGATATTAACAGATCAACAGAATCCTTCATTTTGAACGAATGCCATATTTAGCTGATCCCTGTCTGTTGTCTTCAAGCAGAACCTTACCAGATATTGCAAACCAAAGACTGATCAATTCATAACCGATTGCTAGGAGCAACACTGTTCTAGTCTAGATATTTTGTTCGTAAGCACAATAAAGCAATCTGTCAGTTAATTGATGGGTTGATTTAAAATGTTAACCTATTAATAGGCAGCCAGTAATTTAAAAAGGGGTCTGGAGGAATTTCACAAACAAACATCTATCCAACAAGCGTACTAAGAGAACTCCGACTTGAGAGTCTTTCGAATGTGTAGCTTGTCACAACATGATTTGAGAGACTTTTAGAGATTAGCATCCTGTATATTTGGATTTCACTTCAAATACTAAGACATTTACAGTATCATACTGCAAGTTTCTTGCATTATTGTAACTTATCAACAGGGGGCACTGCATCTTCCCAGTTACTTCTGGTTCTTAATTTCATATCTCTATGTTTGGCAAACGAACACTAGTAGAAAAGCATAAAATAAGTTATTTCATTAACTGATTGTATTCCTGATACATGTGGGTTTGTCAGAAACATGAAACAATAAATAGCATCAGAGATTAGCAAGTCCCATACTATCCAGTTAATAGCTTTTATAGTGGTGCAGTACTATTAATCAAATTTCAGGAACAAAGGGATAGGGTACAAAGATCTTGGTCATAAATTACTTTTTAATGTAGCAAGATCATTTTTCGGGTTTATTACCATACTAAAAAACGACAGGAAAAAGGTTACTATTTTCCATTTGGAAGGGTACTAGAGTTCCTTTACGAAATGCACTCTTTCATCTGAGGCGCAAGTAACTTGACCTAGATTCAGTTCATAGAGTGGCTATTTTAGGATTTGGAAACTAGGGTCTTCTGAATTCTAGCCATTTGCTTAGAACTCCGGGCCACATCGCTGAAATCAAAGTGGTGCCAATGGAACCACATCCTAGCTCATAAACGGACCTGTAAACAGAGAACTCCACAAAATAACTCAAGAATGCATTGGCCACTGTGGCTCCCATGAATCCAATAACCTCAAAAACCTTAAAAATCAAGCCAGAACGCCTGACTGCTGAATGTTAAATGCTTTCAACTGGAATATGCACTGCAAGGTTGCTAACATCCTCCCTGGGAGATTAAGGAATGAAATTAAATGTGACATTTATTGCATTTGGGAGTGATCCTTCTCTGGTTATTGTGGATATCCAAAACTGTGCTGGATGTGAACTAATTCAAGAGGCTGATAGAAGTTTTACTTACAACAATATATATTTGGCATATTTAGAAAAAATTAAAAAATTAAAAATACATCACAACATTCTAATATGATGAAAACACGATAATGACGTGTACACTGGATCCAGTAAGGCAATGAACTACTCGCATACAGTATGTTTTATTTATTTTATTTATTTATTTTTACAGGATTACATACCGCATGAAACAAGCAAAGTGTCGTTAAAAAATAAAGTGATAAAGTGAATGAAAGATTTAAAGGCTGCGGTAACATGCAGAGCTTCTCCGGCTCTGGAAGATCACAGGTTCTGTACTACAAAGAGCACACAGGCTGGGGTTCAATTTAAATTTGTGACAACACTATCCTTGGGATTCAAAGAAACTGCAAAACAAATTGGTTACTGTACATAAAGGACTGATCGACGATTGATTGATTGATTGATTGATTGATTGACTGACTGACTGATTCAGTAGCGTACTGAATGGAAACAAATGAGGAGGCAACGAGGAAAGCGAACTACAAACTTTGATATCATTACAGAAGTCAACACCACAATCCCTCCATGGTACTCACTGGTTTTAGCGCAGTAATTTGATGTGTTTTCATGGGACAACTCCAATTCTGGTGAACCCCTAACAGATTCACTAGTGAATAATTGAACCTAAAGCAGGTTGAGAAACAGGGGCTTTAATTTTATGTACGATGCCAGCAGTGCAATATTTAAAATGGGTCCTGCAGAATAAGTATGTCTCTAAAGAGTCATCAGATTACACTGGAGTTCAAAGCCCCGCTGAGCCCCCTCTACTATACTCAATAGTATAGTCAATATCAATAGCCAGGCAAACAAGGCCAACAAAAAACATGCTGGGAATGTCAGTTTACATTTTCACACAAAATAAAACACCAATACAAAAATAATAATAAAAATAAATAAGTCATATAACAAGACTGAAAGCACCAGCTTTCATGTTCATATGCTGCACGCTGAGAATGCGCCGATTCGCTGGCTATTTCTGCCAAGCTGCTGGTTTTATTTTTTTATTAGTATCACTTACATTGTGTCTTTTATTTGATAACTCAGCTGTCCCTTGTCACAACTAAACAGAAAGCTTGAAAAGTATTGTGATGCCACAGAGTGGGAGGATTATACTGTACTGTATGTGGGAGCCCAAAGGCTCCATAACGAGATGGCCAGGAATTAAAGGGATGGAAATAAGACTCCTATTGCATAGCAGTTTCACCCATTCCAGGTTTTACTATGAACTTGATGAGCCACTGTGTATAGGTAACAAGCTCAGGTGTGTCTTATTAAATAACAAAGTAAAACCACGACAGGATCAACCTACTATGCAATGGGAGTTTTATTTCCAGCCCTTTTTTTTTCCCCCCATTTCATTTAGGATTTTGTGATTTCAAGTAACATAAATGTAATGCAAACTTCATTTGACCTCTATTTCTTTTCCAAATGTTTCCTATAGGGACGTATTTTTAATTTATGCTCCCCCTTTCCATATCATTTTCAATGTTGTTTCCCTGTGGATCTGGGTTTCTTTGAAGGCGTGGGTGACGTGTATTCCACTGGTTGACATTACCATAAAAAGGTGAATCGATGCAACACACAATATAGGAAGAGTCTGTTAAATGTGCAATGTGCTTTACAAAAGGCATTTTTAAAATGTCACTTTTTACCCAACACTCACAGTTAACACTGTTTTACTGTGGCTGCAATCTGCGAATCTTCTGCAAGACATAAAAACACAGATGTAAATACCAATTTAAGGGGTCCAGATTGTTTGCTAAAGGTTGCCTAGCAAAATGGTTTGCATATGATTGAGTAGTTGTTTTTTTTTCTTCATGGAAATAGTGTCGATGTTATTTCCATTCATTGTAGCAACAGTATTTTAAGCAAATTCATGTTTAAAACCAGACAAATTGTGGGCATCTAGGAATCTCAGATAAATTGCTAATTAACACTTATCAGTCTGCACTATTTCTAGGCACTGAAGCTCACAGATCATCTTATGATGTGTTAGAAGTGCTCTTCTTGCCAACAGTCGCTATAAAAAAACTCCAAACCGCTTGAAATAAATTCAGGTGGTAAACTAATGTCAGAAAAAAAAAAAAAAAAAAACGTATTATAGGAAGGTGTAATCTACCCTATTAATACATCTTGTTAAGATGCCTCCATGATGTACAGTTTAGTTATAAAGTAATTTCCTAGCTTTGAAGCATAAAATAGACATAACAATTAAATTGAGATCAAAGCTGACAAGGGGGCATTCAGTAAGGATTAAATGAAGTCCTGGAATGAAGATCGCCAACAAGCCTAAGGGAAGGACTCACATAAAAACAGCCAAAGAGACAGAAAACAGGCTAAAAAGTATGACGAGCTCAACTAGGTTGACTCACTCCACCAACTTCAGTTTTATGCAGCAGAGAGACACAGTAAGAGTCATGGAAAATGTGCAGTCAAATATGTCAGGAAAGGATATTGTGTATGTTACCATGCAGGAAACACAACAAGCCATTGATCCAACCACAAACCACTGCAAGTGGACAAGTGCAATGTGAGCACAGCATGCATTCCAGTTATGAAGTCAGTCAGGTTGGGACAAACACCCTGCATGCAGATATTGGAAGAGTTTCTGCACTGTGCTGCCAGGGACTGTGCCAATCTTGTGATGTAATGAAGGCTTTGCAAAGTTCCAAACTCATTTACTGGTAACCAGCCAGTGTGTGGAAGAAACAAACAGGTGGCACAAGAAAACATGGCTTGTGTACTCGAAAAACGAAGTGTGATAACAGGGAGCATGTGATTTGCAGTGGGTTGGAGCATGTCACCCTTGACATTAAATTATATATGTAAAAACAATTCACGGTCCTTTGATAAACAAGTATAGCCGGTCTTTATAACTGTATTTTATTTGCTTATTTATTAAAAAAGAAAAATGTAAACAAAACACTGAGCAATTGAAGCCAATAGCTAAACTTCCACCATGGTTATTATTATGCAACAAGGACAACGTTTGCTTGTTTCACACACTTTATGAAAGGTATGCCAATGTTGTATAGCACACACTACAGAAAGGAAAAGGGAAACATTGTAAAGCCTCTCTCTCAAGCCGCACGATGCATTTTTAAACTGGAGAGTATTCTAGTAAAATAATAATAAAGTTGGGGGGGAAGGGGACAAACGACTGTGTCAGGTCACTAGTTGTGAAACGGGAAACCAACAGTGGCAATGCCTTGAAAAGATAGCAGAGAAGCCCTGCTTATAGCTTTCAGGAGCACATTTATGACACAGCATCTGTTCCTTAGCAAATCCTTTCTTTAACTGTCAACACAGCCCAGAGCCACAGTGACACAAAGAGAACTACCAATGAGTGGTGAACTGTGATTACCTCCCATGCACCCCCCGACTCATGAATCAAATGATGCAAAACAAAAACACAACTTCCATGCTTACTTAAGCACAATCACAAAATTTATTTTTAAATATACATGTGTGTAT
This sequence comes from Polyodon spathula, assembly GCF_017654505.1. Taxonomy (NCBI): domain Eukaryota; kingdom Metazoa; phylum Chordata; class Actinopteri; order Acipenseriformes; family Polyodontidae; genus Polyodon; species Polyodon spathula. The sequence goes on from NC_054551.1 coordinate 5,743,930, forward strand.
TCTGCACACACACAAAAAAAACGGCACTCGTGTGGTTTGCAGATCTCACGGAAAGTAATCAAAAATATTAGCCATCATATAATGATATTAGACAGTGCATGAGCAAGGAGGCAAGGTAAAACAGCAAACATGACTGAGTGGATGCAGGTCTCATTGCCTTCCAGCTGCAAGGCCAGATGAATGAAAGGTCACAGCAATGCTACTGCATCGTACTGAAAGTAGGCCATCTAGTTGGGACATGAAAGCCTTCGGATTTTAAGGATCCTGTACAGTATAGTATAGTCACTCCTATCCCATGAACTACTGTATCCTATCCTATGTACTCTATCCTATGGGCAATAGGCGTCCAGCAACTCCAGCAACTGCAACAGGTCCAACAGGTTTAGCATTTAATATTGTGTTACATGTGGGAAATCCCTGCAAGCTACAGTACAGTACCACTGATAACAAAATGCCTTCCCTCTCCCAAAGATCAACACAAAAACATACTAGTTTGGAGCAATAGAACTGGATTCAGCTTTTAATCTTTGATGTCAATCCTTTCAGGAATCTGAAATCCCTAAAATTTATAATCCCTGTATGACTGATTCTACTAGTGCCAATTAGAAAGTATTCAATTGGCCCACTAATAAGGGCAGTGCAACCGTGACTACAGCTATGCCAACATAGATTAACCCCCTGGCTAGTTTAATGAGCAGTAGCACGTATGCTTTTGATCTTTGCAGATCGATTTTAAACCTTCAGTCTTTAATAGTACTTTAATACTTTAGCAAGCAGTAATTCTTTGATGCCGTTACATATATCTTCACTATCAGAACCTCATTAAGTTACTTTGCAGGTACTTTTCTCATTTTTAAACATATGATACTGTCATTAGGTTAATCGGTCTTACTAAGCATGAGATAAGAATGTTTTTTTTGTTTTTTTTTTAACAGTGTTAACCAGTTTTAACAAATCTCCCTACTCAGTTTCCATCTTCATAAATAAATGAAAGCTATTTTGTCTTTACAGAAACTGAAAAGTCTCCACGGGTTTGAATGAGGATTTTTAAACATGAACTACCGCTATTTGGGTAGGAGTTGTACTGCATCAGCCTGGTTTGATCTTCGTTCTTTACAAGACAACACTGACCCCAAAATAACAGCCATTTCCATTACACCACCTTGGACTGTGAACACCTCAACAGATCTCTAAACAGGACTGGTCAGTAACTGGTTGGGAGACCCAAGGGCCATCCGGGTCAAGAATGTGATGATTTTGGTCCAGCTGAAGGCACTCCGAGCCAGGAAATATGATATACATTTCAATGGGGTTTCAGGAGAGTATTATTAAATAAACCTTACAAATCCATGAACATGGTGTTATGAGGGCACTCTAATACATAAATGTTATGTTTATAACTTGGTATGCAATACACAGTTGTGGGGTTTGTGAAGTGCAGTAGCATCTCCACTCATATTGTAAGTTTGGCGTTTTTCACTTTTATTCGGGTCAGATACAGTAATAAATTAACAATGCATTATAGCTACCCAAAATGAACTGCCTATTGCATTCTGATGAAAAACTACATTGGTGTACTGTGTTTGAACTTGATTAATGAGACTGAAATTCACCATAGCCATAACTGCGAAAATCAAACTTTTGGCAGGTAATGCATATACATTTTTTTTTTTTTTTTGTAATTCTGGTTTTATTCATTTCCCTGGGAAAGAAGGGGTCTGTCATGAAAATTACAGGACCCTGAAAATGTATTTCTTTACCCCTACTATACAGTATATTGGCATGCCTGCTTTACAAATTTGTGACCATGGGGGCCTATTTTGGTTTGTTCACTTTATAAATCTATCAGTAGAAAACTATGACATATACAGTAGTTGTCCATACCTGATTATAGCTTGCAGTCACCTTAACAACTCCAGCAATGAAGCTTGAGTCCAATGAAGATGTGTAGACGATAGTCTGCACCAGGAACATTCATAAAAGACTAGTTCACAAATGATAAGGGCTCATGGGTTGTTTACATCTATCCCAGTGGGTGACAAACACACAATCACTCTATAAATGAGCATTCATAAATATAAAACGATTATAATGTACGGGAAGCATTGTTTTCTTTACATCAAGCCCTGCATCTGCTTACAAGCAAAATTTTGTTCTACAGTATTCTATTGTTCTAGCCACTCTGAAACTACACGCTTGGGTGATTTCAGATAATACAATTATTCAAATAGGTCAACAGCTTAAAGATCTACTTTCAAAACAATAACACCCCTACTGCGCACAGCCTTGCATACTAATGATGCAGTGAAACAAATAAACAGGGATGCAAGATCCAAAAATTCCCACCTGTATTATCACACGTTCCCTTAAACAGTAAAACCACATAAATCGGTACTATTTTACCAGAATTTGTTCTATGAAGGAATGGTTTTAGATTCACTTAACTTAACCTTTAGTGACCATGACTAGTCGTCCTCACTTAACCTCTTAAGGTCCTATGTCGGACCAGGTCCGACATTACAATTTTCCCTTTCCTGTCCGACATCATCAAAAATGAGTAAAGCACAGGTCTCATAGTTTTTTCTCCAGAGAAATCTGACAAAACCTTTCAATGGCTGAGTGAGACCGATAGGAGCCGAATGAAGCGCAAAAAAACCCAAAAAAGGATGTATGTGATAGCCCAATCCACCAAAGACATAACGCAGACATAAATAAAGGAGATGGCAGTTTCTGCATCCAGCGCTCAGAGAGTATCACAGACATTTGCAGAGCTTTTTGAGATGTTATAGTAAAAAAAATAATGACTGTGGAGTTTGGTGATAAAACGAGTGATCAGGAGAGGATTTACCAGTATGCTTGTCTATAAAGAGGTATGTGAAAAATACAGCGAGCAAGGGGTGGGGCTTGGTTGGAGATACAGTACTGAGTGTCCTTTTGCGATTCAGTGCCTTTTAAACTTGTTTTACTATGAAAAAAAAAAAACTTTCAACAGTGCGTGTAAAATAAACAGCGCGTGTGAATATAAACTGGACCTGACGCGCCTGACAAGCGCTGAATAAATGGACTGCAAAGGGCTAATACCTTATAACGTCCAGTATGTCCCTGACAGATTTACTGGGTAGAAATGAAGGTTATTATTTTGAAATTGATATGGTAAGGTGTCCTAATTCTAAACTATACCCCAATGTCTGTTTCCAACATGTGATTCTCTCATTATACAATGGAAAGCAGAAACAAAAAACATTCTATCTGTATGTGATCTGGTAAAGTTTATAAAGCCAGTCAGCTGTAAACAAACAATTTTACAATAACTAGTTGGGCTCTTCTTAAAAATAACACTTCCTAATATGACTTCTCTCCCCCGACCCAAGGACAAAATAAACTTTTTCAGTAAAAAGGTTTCAATGGAAAAAGCAAGCCAGTTCCTTTTCTGTGGGCAGCCTGATGTGGGTCACTTGCATTTTCTGGTGATGTAACCTGCAGTGAAAGCTGAAGGGATGCCATGCGGAGTGTTTCCAAAAGCCATGTCTTCACCAAAGGAAAGTCAATGGAAATGACACCTAATGAATATTCACAAAGCATATCACAGAAAGGCTCTGCAGGACACACTTCACTGTAGTGCCTACACGTGCAATAAACTGGAGAGTGGTGGAAAAGGATGATTTTTTTCTTATTACTTTTCATCTTCGTGTTGCATATGGTGCAGTATAATTTCATTAAATTTACAGCTATACAAACACATTTGTTTTGTTACCCAGAACCATAACCACACACATACATGTAGAACAAGTTACATTATTAAAGTAATTAAAAAGTACTCCATTCAAACAAAATGTTTTCTACATGGGGCTATAGACTTTCCCCCCTAACAGCTTGTTTTTCTTCCCCCATAATTAAGTTTGTCTTTGTTTCGTTGCCAGACACGTACTGTTTTTTCAGCATAGCGATTGCCAAGCATTTCGGCAAATTCAACAATGAGCAATTTCAAACCTCTTGTGTAGCACTTTCGTTTTTTGTCTGAATGCCCTAGGAAATCAACTTGAACAATGATTTTTACAGTACCTGTAATGTGAAAGAATGCAAATGAGCAATGTGTTAAGTAGTTTAAGATCTGAAGTAGACGGCTTGGATTTACATACATTAGACCCAAGTCTTTAGATGAAAAGAAGCTCTTTTTAAATTAATACGCCTTTTAAATATAAATAAATAAAACATATTTTAGTAAATTACAGACCGCAAAAAGATAGACATAATACAAACATTTCATACTGTACTTCAGTATACAAAACCTCGCACATATACCTCATGCCTTGGTTGACAAGACTCCAAGATCAATGCATTTCACACATAGTACAGATCCACTGAAACAGGTGTGTTGCTGTGAAAGACTTCCAGTAACTTAATAGTTAAAACAGGATTATTTGTAACAAATTGATTATGCCACAGAAGTGCTGTTTACTACTATACAAGTCCAAATGTCACAAGACTTCTCACGTGAGAAGTGTTTTATGCACACAAACCATGTTTGGACTGAATTCTACAGTGTGGTAAAGCTTCACTGCTTGATTGATCACATGCCCTCAATTCTTAAGATAAGCAAAGTCTTCTGAAGAGAAAGGGTAGTTAATATTTAACTAAAAATAATAGATAACTTCTGAACTGCTTCAATAATTGAAAAATACAAGCTTTTTGTGCAATCTACAAGAGTCAGTACTCCATGATCTTATTGAAGGTTAGACGCACATGTGGGAGGGTTGACAGAATTCATTTTCCATGCATGCTACAGCATAAACACAACCTTAGAAATAAATAACACTGCATTACAATGCCACAGACAAACATCAATATCAGCATTAGAGTGCCATTACCCTGCACCATATGGGAATAGGAACATCATACAATTTGTATTTAGTGTTTCAACTTAAATCACACCATTTGGGGGTTGGCAGGAAGACCTTTAGTTGTTCAAGGCCTGCATCAATCTGAAGAGCAAAATGCCACTGGATACTTAAAACGGCTACTCAAGGTACCTGGAAAAACAGCAGTGGTGTGTTTGTAGGCAGGTTTGTCTTTCACAGGAAATATAATTTAACTTAAAACTATATTAAAGTCTAGAGAAAAGCTACCCCTTGAGAACGGTATTAACTTGCATTACAATCATTTCACATACTTTCCTATCAACATAACCTTTCCCCTACAATCCTAATACAGCATACAATTACCAAATAGCCAGATCTCGTAATCTGTTTTGCTAATAATAACGATATTAATCAAATACAAACGTTAACTTTTTTTTTTTTTTTTTTACTGCAATGACAACCCTGTACTCACAGCAATGAACATGGATCCCTTTAAACAGTGTACAGGACAGCTTGGTCACGTCTATCTGCAGCAACAAAGTACACGGTCCTCCTGTATCCTAAATATTTAGTGCATTGCATAACTGACCTTACCCCTGACGCAATCCCAGAAACCCATAGGTGTCTACAGCAGCACAGCCACCAACCACAACTCAAAGCACACTGCATTCCATCAGCATGTTCATGTTAGAGTGCAAAATAAAGACTTTGATGGAGAAGCATAAATTGGCTGACAGCAACAAAATGTATCCCCATTGACTGGAGCGAGAAATACAGTAATTATTAACAAGGGTATTCCTCAACATTGTCCAACACAACTGACTCATCAGGTCAGCACTGTGCAGTATAAAACCGGAACTCCTGGATATTCCTTTTTGTTGATAAAACAGAAGTGAATGTCACCAGCATTAAGACGTCTGAAATCATACTAACTGCTCAGCTCTGCTTAAAACCGATGTGAATCTCAACAGCACTAAACCATTTGCATGGAATCAACTTGTAAAATAAATTATGTTTATCAAAGACGTTTCACTTGATAAACATCAGGGTAGAGGGAAATATCTTTTAGTATGTTCAGTACTGAATGTTCAAAATGCATATCAGCTACTGGATCGGCCTTTATTACCAAATTTAACGTAGCATCCTCCTTGGATGAATAACTGACATTTTTACATTAATATAAAGCTTTTAAACTAAACTGATTTATACATTTTGGAGTGAAGTTTTTACTATTCACTATGAGCAGCCTTTGATAAAACATCAATACATTGAAAATGGCTCTCTGTTACAGCCCAATACACCATAACCACTGTCTTTGAGTACAAACTGTGCAACAGCAGTAGCAAGCACTACCAATCTCAGAAGCTTGAGTGACCAGTCAGAAAACCAATCTAGACATTTCTCTCCTTTATAGCTCTCTGTAATGACTGGACAGCTGGGCCCCGAGGATATTTGTGAAGTGACCTCTGAACCTTACAACCTATAAATTAAATGGCATTTCAGTACAATGCGAGCATGGACGATCTCACTGCAAATCTCTTCAACGATCACAATACAGAGGGCTCAAGAAGCCAGGCAGTAGGGAGCAGTGATTTAGCACCTTTTTGCTGAGATTTTCTTATTATTTTAATCCTTAAGCCCCCTCTAACAAAGCATCACAGGAAAACAGCAGAGTTTCATCCCCTTTGTTGCAACTACACAAGAACTTTGAAGAAAAAAAAAAACCTTGCTTTTGTATTGCTGCTCTCCGTTGGGTCAAAAAACATATTAATAAATGTGCCAATTAAAACATAGCGCCTCTCTCTACTCCAGGATTATTTTTAATCTAACATTTTCACAGCCTCAAACACATAAAAAAAAAAAAACCCAGATGGGTTTTAAACAGATGTGCCACTGTGGGAGTAGACAGTCAAAGTATTTCATGTTTGTAGATGTCTGATGAATATTCGCTACAACTTAACAATACTGGTAAAGTTATTTTCTGACCACCTTTCATTATTGGGGACCACTTCTTCATGTGTCTGCTGGTTTAAATTCCAACTTAGCCCTCAATTACTTAATTGAACCCTTAATTTACTATTCATTAGGTTAATTAGACCTTTTTAATTGTTTTCAGCTTTTAAACATTTGGTGATTAATCTAGCTATGAATACACTAAACCAATAAAAACTAAATTATTTAAACTTGTGTTGAAGACACTTCAGGATTGAAGTTGCTTACATCTGGTCTAGGCTGGATGATATTGACTATAGTTTTACATTTTATAGCAGAAAGGGTGTCCACAAGCAACCCTTACTGTACAAGCAATCACAATTAGTGTTATGGATCCTGACTGTTCTCCTAAACAAAACAAAGTTTTGTCTTCACCATCATCAATGACAGCTCTCTCCAAAGATGCAATTCCCCCCCAAAAAAGTCTACATTGTAGTGCAAAATCCATGCTGAAAACAGTGCAACAATGCTAATGCAAATTAATATAAAATGACCCCATCCCTCCAGCTTGAAAAAGCAACCAAAACTCGGCCAAATTATTATTTTTTTGTGTTTTCAATGTCTTTGCTATAGTGCTATATCATTATCATGCAGGAACACTAGCAAAGAAATTGTAAACAGCACTTGCTTTTTCAGGGTGGAGGGATGGGGATATTTTACATTGATTTTAATGTCAACTCAAGGACATGTCTTCATAGATGCCCAGTTACCACAAAGTATGCATATAAGCATTTTACGCCAACACGGACATTTAAAAGCAAGAATGTATTGAGCTAACTGTACCTGACAAAGTGAGTGAAGTCACTGATAAGCAACGACGTCCAGAAACGCTTCCCTGATTCATTTACTGCTACACTGTAAACAAACTTGCTAAAAATTAACAAATTGAGACACTGACTTTCACATTAATGTTAAGTTTCTTATGGTGTTATTATTTAAGAAAAAGCTGTAAGAGCGTCCCACTGTACTTTGCTTTACACCAAACCTGATTTCCATTAGTTCACAAATCAAATACCTGTACAGTATCTGTCAATATAAATTACAATATACTGCACCATTGAGACAACATATACATGGGTGACAATACAACTTGACACTGTCGGCGTTTAAATTATGGGCTTTTTGGTTAAAAAAAAAAAAGAAAAAAAAGACAGCTTAGACTTTCCTGTGATAGTGTAATGTTTCCTTGACAACCACTCAGAATAAATCGATCGTATTCACTGACTACCTGGGGATACCTACTGTTTGTTAAAATACTGACTCGGTACGGTGGCGGTTCGTTAATCGATTTACTGTTTCCACACACAATTGCGGCTCCTTACCTGAACCTGACTCCGGAAGCGGAGCCCCTTCAACGGTCAACAATGCCAAGTGCTGAATACCAATCACCAGCAACACAAAAAATCCATGTCGATTATCCATTCTTTTTTATTTGATTCCACTTCGTCTCTTCTTACGAACAGAACTACCGCATATACAAATATGTACAGGATTTACAAACGTAGTGTTACAAATGTCTAATTAGATCAACAAAGAAGAACGCATTTTTCTTTTTTTTTTACATCTGCTTTTTGAGTTCCGGCATACAAAGTTCTATGCTTATATATATATATATATATATATATATATATATATATATATATATATAAAAATTTGTTAAATCAAGATATTCGGCAAGATTTGCTTCACACGCTCACTCACTACCGTCTCTTGTGCTTCTGATGACAGAAAGGCCTGTTACCTTTCCTGGACTAACATTTTTGCTCAAATAAGAATTACAGTCATCGCTAAGAACAGACCAAATGGTCGACGTGAAACCTAACATTTAAATCAACTGTGTAACACAATCAAACACCAGCATTCCCCCAAGAGCGCCATGTTGTTACAGCGTCATTTCGAGAGGAGGAACTAAACAAAAACACCGGTGCGGCTCAAGCGCATCAAAGTGACAGCAGTATGGACGAATGAGATACACCAGGCTGCTAAAACCACCCAATCAGGACTCTAGTGGGGTTTGTCCAGGTTCGGCACTCGGTGACGCTGCGAGGTTAGTAACGCTATGTGCCGGGAGAGTCAGTCACTTGGCAACCTTGTGAGGTATGCAAATAGTGCGTGTGTGGGTAACACAACAACAAAGTGAGCTTTTTCAGCAGAGATATTGCGAGCTTTAAAAAAAAAAAACGTTCATAACAAGAGGCTGGTCGACATTAGGAGGTAACGAGTGTGTCTGTTTTAAAAAAATAAAAATAAACATTGATTGTGTGCAGACGCAATTTATTTTCTCAGTATTTAGAATTTAGAACACTACTTATACGTTCAAAACAACATGCTGCTTTTAAAACCTTCTCACTCGCAAAACACTCTACAGCACATATTAAGTTCAAAGCATTTACGTTGCTTTTTACAGTTATGGTGTTACATTTGTATTTTCCCCAAACGTTTATTTGGCTAAAGCTAACTGAATTAACCAACATAACAATTTACTAATATAAACTGTAAATGTACAAACGTACTGTATATCAAAATAGAGAGAGTTGAAATACAAAGAAAAAAAATAACAAAATTAACTATAGCCTGTACACATTAAAGAAAAAAAAAAGAGTACTGTAAACACACACACGTTTGTTTATAGTGTTTATGAGGACTTGGCATTGACTGTTACTGTATTTTTATTTACTATTCCTAATTCCAGTCAAACAAAACTCCACACAGGGTGGAAACAAAATATTTGGGCATTTTTAGTTTGTTTTAAAAAAAGCAATAAGGACTGCAAGGACTTGGCCTGTGTCCTCATAAGGTTTTGTCAGACTTTCCTTCCTTGTGGAGACTTTTTTGACACAGCAGCACTATAAACACACATACACACACAATTGGAATCTATGGCTAGAGGATGACCTTCTTTCAAGTATACTGGTTTAAGTTATTTTGCTCTAAAAACAACAATCCTTCTGGAGGGATTACACATGTTTGCTCTACAACATGTTCTGAATATGTTATCTTGTTTAATAAAACTTTTTTTTTTTTTTATGAACAAAAAAAGAAATATATTTAATTAAAGTGTTACTCCTGTACATACTGATAGAAAGTGTCTATTTCGTGTCTCAGCTATGTCGTTTTTTCAGTCTATAAAAAAAAAAAGTGCTTTTTTTTAACTCTTTGCTTAGGAAGAAAACCTACAAACACAGCAATGCTTTCACTTGATGTTTCTTCATGTGCATTCTCTTAGATCAGGCTACCTGTCTGCTTTCTATATTTGGAACAAACTGTTGTCAAAAAATCCCAAACATATTTGTATTCTTTCATTCTTAATCACAATAACAAGTAAAAAAAAAAATCAATTTGTGAGTTCAGTTGATTATTTTTCAACACAAGAAATATTACTCTAAAAGAAATACATGTGTGGAAAACCATACGCTACCAAATGATTGCAATTAACCAACTCCTTTTGATGTGGATTTGTCTGAAAATTCTTTCACCAGTCAAATGGTTTCACTCGTGTGTTGATTATTATGAATTCATAAATATTTGTGACCAAAAGATTTGGCGAATCACACCCATAAAACCTATTTTGCTCCAGAAATGTTGTAGACCTGTTACAATATACAGTTTGTTTGACGCAAAAAAAAAGGAAAAAAAACATAATAAAAGGCTTGTATATCTTTATGACTTTACAGTATTTGTTAAACTGGGAATAAAAACAGCACAGCCTTAGTCATTTCTTAAGTAAATTAAGTCATGATTTCATTGTAAAGTTCCAAGGGTACCTAAATATAGATTCAAGTTATTCTGCAAATCTATACCCTTATACAGTGGCTTGCGAAAGTATTGACCCCCTCTTGACATTTTCCCTATTTTGTTGCCTTACAACCTGGAATTAAAATTGATTTTTTGGGGGTTTGTATCATTTGATTTACACAACATGCCTACCACTTTGAAGATGCAAAATATTTTTTATTATGAAACAAACAAGAAACAAGACAAAAAAACAGAAAACTTGAGCGTGCATAAGTATTCACCCCCCCCAAAGTCAATACTTTGTAGAGCCACCTTTTGCAGCAATTACAGCTGCAAGTCTCTTGGGGTATGTATCTATAAGCTTGGCACATCTAGCCACTGGGATTTTTTGCCCATTCTTCAGGGCAAAACTGCTCCAGCTCCTTCAGGTTGGATGGGTTCCGCTGGTGTACAGCAATCTTTAAGTCATACCACAGATTCTCAATTGGATTGAGGCCTGGGCTTTGACTAGGCCATTCCAAGACATTTAAATGTTTCCCCTTAAACCACTCGAGTGTTGCTTTAGCAGTATGCTTAGGGTCATTGTCCTGCTGGAAGGTGAACCTCCATCCCAGTCTCGAATCTCTGGAAGACTGAAACAGGTTTCCCTCAAGAATTTCCCTGTATTTAGCGCCATCCATCATTCCTTCAATTCTGACCAGTTTCCCCTTTACAAGTTTTATGATAGGCTACTATACTTTGTTTTCTGAAGAATTTACTGATCATGCTACCCTGTGATGAGAAAAATACATATTTATTTTGGTAAAAGTCAAGATTGAAATGTTTTTTTATTTTATTTTATTTTTTCTATTGTCTGTTGTAAACAAAGTAATACAAATTAAATGATATTTGTAGTAATTGCAAGATGGATAATTCAGTATGGTTTTGAACACAAGCAGTCGTGCATGTGCTGTTCTGGAATATTTGCTGCCCCTGCTGTTAATTCTTACAGTAAATTCCAAGTGCACACATAGCAGTGGATGTAAGGATAGGCACAGTGCAAACAAATGTGGCTGCAAAATCCAGATTGCCTAGCCGTCAGGCTCTGCAATGCGGCCTATGTAAGCTTGAGCAATGCAAATTACTCAACACCCACAAATAATGGGCTGCAGTAATAAGGGTCACAATAGTGGCCACACTTACAGCCCAGAGGGGTGGCAAGGTAAGAGTACAGAGAGCAGTATGCTCTGTATGAGATTTTACAGACCTTTTTAGGTGCATACATGAGGTCAACCCATTGTGGTCCAGACAACGAAATTGACTCTTCAGGATGCCAAAAGTTCTCTAGAAGACACATTGTGTTGTATCATGGTTGCATGGTTGAGATTCGGTTTCTGCATCGCCACCCAGGCTCACAGGCCATAGCCATTATCCCCTAACATAGAACATTGTGTCCTATATGTTATAATTAGGGACAGTACCAAAATTACATTTGTTGGGGAGCCCATGCATTAACTTTTTTTTTTTTTTGTCTTATGTAAACAATGTCGATATTTTGGTGTCTTTTTAAAACTTCTGTTAAGATATGCTTTGTTTAAATGCAAATAAAATACTGAAATAAATCATTCATTTTAGTAAACAAACTTTACTCAGATAGCTAAATAATAATAATAAAAAAAAAATAATCTTACAAACTTTTTGTCAAGGACATTAAACAGTACTTTGCAGTATAAGCAGGGCTTCTGATTTTCAGTTTAAACCAATAAAATACCCCTGACACAAAAAAATGAAATCGGTGGATAGCCAATAAACACCGGAAAACACCAGAAAAACTGACTTAATAAAACCTACTACAAAAATAATAAAAAGTACATTTTCCAGTGCTGCTGTACAATGTCTCGCCTTCCTGACTTGCATCTATCATTGATTCATTCTAAGTGACAGCACATTCCTACATTTCTATGGGAGACTCTGTTTGTGAGATTTAAAACAAGATTACAATTAGAATGGAGGCTTGTTAGTGGGAGTTAAAGCTGTGTTACTGTTAAAACAAACAAGTACACAGAACAGTTCTGCATGTAGTTCAAGTTCAAATAGCGCGATTCATTGAATATTGTTTTTTAAAGTGTCTGCAGCAGCGTATGAAGCATTCAAAAATGCTAAGTTCTGTTTTTATTACTTTCGTTTTAATACTCTGCATTTTGATCTGCATTTTTAATTCCATGTGCAGTTGTCATTGTACTGCATTTATAGCCAAAGAATCACTGCGGTGCTAAACATTTAAGACTCTTAAACATAGAATTGTGTGGTATCTGCATACTAAGTGGGTACAAACATCATAATATGATGTAAGGATTTTGCCGACCCTCCAAAAACATTACACCTCTTCTTACAAGGCGCAAACCATTGTAGAAGTGAGTAACTAATAGCTGTATAAAAGCACACACCTGCAGAGACCTCTTATTGGCTTCAGGATGGCTTCTGTGGTACACTTCCTGATGTGGCGACACTTGGCTCTTGTTAAGGAGAGGCAGGAACATGTTTGGAGGTGAAGGGCAAGACGAAGAATAACCTGCATATTCAGTCCCAGGGTCTCTTTGTTTGGGATGCCGTAGAATGCGGTGCTAAAGTGTTATCGTCTCACTCTGCAAGTCATACCTGAGTTGAGGGATGAGCTAGGCCCCAGCATCAATCTAGACCTCTATCCCTGCACATGTTGTGTTCTCCGCACGACTTAGCCTTTGGTTCCTTCAGACCACAGTTGGAATATGGATGGATAGCCCAAGCTAACGTTTTTCTAAGGATGCTGGAAATAACTGATGTTGGCTGAGGCTTTTCAAACAACTTCATTTCATGCTGAGTGACCTCAGCCGTAAGGACTCTCAGCTTCTCTGAAAACTTTTCTTTTCTGTGCGCCAAGAGGACTGCTGCCCTTCCTCTGACATTTTTTTTTTTTTGTTTACATTTTCGTGCTCCACAAATTTCATACAGCGACTGTTGCTCTCTGTACTGCAAATGCGGCCACTAAATAGACCGATGCGCTTTCAAATTGACAGAAGTGGTTTCTAAAAAGTTTCCATGAAGGGTGTATTTTTTTAAACATGTCTAAACTATGGTCAAAGTCAACATTGTCATTAAGAACTGGAAAAATACCAAGTTGTCAAAATCTTCCTCAATGCGTGGTTGTCAGCTTTTTCCTGGCAGCTCCCACTGACACAAGGAGAATGTTTGTGACAGGCTTGTGTTCTTTGCAGCAGGGAATGGGGAAGTACAAATGCCTCGGGGCAAATGTTAACACTACTGGACTATGGACTTGCTATTAAATCAACTGCAGATCACGGGTAATGAGTATTTAAATGCAGTTAACCATTACAGGAGGGGTTCCTAACTAAAAACAAAATCATATGAGCACTTTTCTTAGTACATGGCTCAATGGAAATGTATTAGATTATTTATACATTCTACACTATGCAGCAACAAATAAAAGAATACTGATCTGCTTCTGTAAACAAACCAAGAAGAATTAGTGAGTACAACATTTTTTAACTTCATTAGTGAAATACATGTGTGAGAGAGATTTATTCATACACTTACTTTCTTACCTTACTGCTTACAAAAAACATTGTTCTTAACTATGAGCCCAATGCGATGCAGTGTTCAAGCAGACCCATCGTCCTAGGTGACAACTGCTAACTTTTTCTACCATTTCTAAAACATTTCCTTAAAATCATCTTTGTTTAGACAACTGCGGGTATAAGCCTCTTCTTCTGTCCCTGGGTGAATGCAAATCAATGGTCTTTTGCCTTCAGTATCACTTCCAAACAAAGAACATTGTCTGCCACAGAGAGGCAGCAAAGGTTAAATAATGATGTGCTCTCCAAAACACCATATTAAATAAGAGCCGTGTTAGTAAGTTTGTCTATATGTCTGCAAGTTATTAAGCACTTACAAATATGAGTTTTACAATACTGTTGTGAAAATAGGTTTAGGGTTTATGTATGGGGGGGATAGGGGGGACATTTGTATGCAAGATAAGAGAATGTACTTGTTTGTGGAACAGTTATCGAAACACGTTGAAGATAAGTGACCTTGAATGTGTTTTTTTTTTTTTTTATCAGTTTACTACCGAGCTGCTGTAGATATGCAAATGTATCTTATGAATGTACATTAGAGTTTACGATGCACACCTGTCGATTGTACACAAAAGTATAGTAACACCAGGATGTGTCGCTTATAGTTGTATAACCCGAGACTCCAGACATCAATTGTACCTATTCTCTCTGAAAGGGAAATGCCAGTCAAGCTTCAAGAGTCGAGGGTCCCTAGGGTTCAGTATTACACCTGACAATGCAAGCAGGGATACAATCTTCCAGGACGCATCAATAATAATTGGCGAGTGTCCATGTACTGTTCTAATTTTACTGGAGACAATGTGCTCGGGCCAAATGAAAAAATGGCCCTATACATTTCGGGTTTATTTGTGGCCACAAATCCGATCCTCTCGCGCTGTTCTCCCGAACGTGCACGCATATCGCCACTTCGCGCGTAAATAACCAGGAAACTCCCCCAATGGCTACAGGCTGCACTCAGCAAGCGCAAGCCAAGTTGACGTCATTGCAAAATTGGCCTCACGCCTCCCGCTACTTCTGTCTATTCTCAGTAATGAAGCCCGATTAAAACAAACCTGAAAAAGTGCCCAAAAGAGTAAAATAAAGAAAAAAAGTTGAAAACCTTTTGCAATAATAACCTGTTGCAATTTATTTATTTATTTATTTTTTTATGTTTTATTTAACACGCAGTGCATCGGGTATTAACTGTAAAACCAATCCCAACCAAAGTCGGTTAATAACAAGTTTGTTCAAAGCATGCCATGCTGTCTTAGCAATGCCCTTTAATTAAACATAATAAAAAACAAGTAGACTCCCGAAGAAGAACGCTCTAATGCCCCAGTTCTGGTTAACTGCGTCTGCAGCTAGAGCCTCCATCCATCTCGAAAGCAGTGACAGAAACAGCTGCCTAAAGCCTGACCCGAAATGCTATGTATTTGAATAACGCGTACTTAAAAAAAAAAAAAAAAAAAAAAAAAGTTTTTTGTAATCACTGAAGCTCTGTTTTAATGTGTTCTTTCTTTCTTTAATTTCTGTGTCAGTCCGCCGACACAGAATAGCCTGTATACCCAGACTCGTTTTCGACTGGTACAGGACTATCGCACAAGCTAGTAACCCAATACCAACAGCGATTCTTACGTTATCTGGAACTGCACTTGACATTTAGTGCCAAACTGAAGGAAAACCCCAGTCTTACTTGTACTGCAAAGGATGTGTAAGGTGGAGTAACGCGCCAATTTGGATAGAGCCTGAGATGGCAAATGATCCAGCTTTAGCAGCCAGCCAGCATATTATGGCATTTTCCTGCATGAAATATTACACTATGCCCGGTGTGTCTGAAGAAACGTCCACTGCAAAGATCTAAACACATGCATGTTAAAGCTTACTCACGCAATGCCTCTGTAATGCACTTTGTAATGTATTTTGCTGAGCATGGTGCTGAAGACTGCATTGGGGATCTGGGGCAGCTGCGAGGAAGGACATTTGATCCAGAGTTTGGAATGGAATGTCCTTTAATAGCAAAACAGCAGCCGATAAGCTGAACACTCACATTCGCTGGTAAATTTAAAATGTTCCCAAATAAGCTTTGTCTGTCTGTGGCTGTGTGTTTGCAGAACTTGTAATTGCAATCTTAACAGTTTCGATAATTTTGGGGAAGATAATGCATTTCTATATACCATTTGTTTTCGCGAAAAATCTCTCCATGCTAAAGTAACGCACAACTCAATTCAATATTTGTTGTGCTATACCAAGATCAGCGTCTAAAGCTAACATAATACAATTTACGCCAATAATCTCACTACCCACGCATGCCATAATATTAGCCAAACCTGTTTTTGAATAACTTTATAAAGCTGACCCAGTGGGTTTGTATTTATGTGAGCACTGAATTTAACGGCGCATTTCGATTGTTTTCTATTTCACAAAAGTCAACTACAAACGGCCATGAGGGTGTTATTCCATTTTAATTTTAACAAATTGTGTTGCATTTACATAAGCGATGTGTAGGTTTCCATTTGCTGAAAACGGCAAATTTTATCATAAAAGTGTAAACGTTACCATGGCCACCTCATTGTATATCTATCCATGCTGATCAATAGAGGCATTGCGTTATGCCGTATATGACTACGATATTGTCTTACAATTAAGGCAAGAAACACAAGTCCGAGTGGATTACTGTTTGTTATTGTGCTTCACGCCAATTGATTAATGCACCCAAACAAGAGCCACAGTGTAATACAGGTGGAAATATCTGCTGGAATAAGTCTCCCCCGTCTACAAGCCCCGTGTTAGACCAGTATAAGCCACATTACACATACATCAAATTAATCAAATATGGTTTGCTGTGCGTAATATTATTATTATTATTATTATTATTATTATTATTATTATTATTATTATTATTATTATTATTAGTAGTAGTAGTAGTAGTAGTAGTAGTAGTAGTAGTAGTAGTATTACAAAATAATATTGCAGTACATATAATGATAGGCCCAATTACCTTTTTTTAAATATGTTGTTTATTTTGATCTCATTCTCAGCATATGGTATACAATATTTACTCATCAACAATATTTTAATATGCAATTTTCTCCAAGAAAAATTAATAAATTATTCAGTAGTAACCCATTTCACATATCTTTGTTCCTTATTCGATTTCATTTTAGAATATCGAATGTTTTCCCAGGAGATAAAAATAGTTCAGGTTATTCAGTTAGGCAACGAAATTGGACACCAATCTGCCCTCATGACGACCAAACTCAAAATCTGTATATGATCCGCCCAATGAAACGTATATAAGCAAAGAGGGCTTGCAGTTTCGGCACAGCGACTTCTCTGAACACAGCAAGCTTCCCTCCTGTGCAGTCAACAAGACCTCAAAAACGTAAGCAACAACTAATATCTTAAGATCAATATTTCAGTGTACTGATCATTCAATGCAGTGCTGCATTTAATATTCAATAATACAAATGGGATTTTATGTATTGGTGATGAGGAATAGATAAAGGTGTGATTTATCTTGTATTGTGGTATTGGCTTTTTTTATGTACATTTTGACAAAAGCAATAATGAAATAAAGTAATAAATGATGATCATAAAAGCATTTGGACATACTGTAAATATAGCCTGTATTTCCATCCTGTGACGAGATGTCCAAGTTCAAGTGATTGAAGCACAGGCACCTGCTAGTGACAGCTGTGTCCGTGCAAAGCCTGCAACTCTTTATCAGTTTGCTGTTCCAAGACCCACCCTTAGTAGTCTAGTAGCAGACCAAGGAATTAAAACTCGGAATCGTCATTTACTCAATTTCTTTCTACAGCATCACAATGGCCATCACTGACGTGCTCGCCGCTGCTGACATCAGCGCTGCTCTGAGCGGCTGCCAGGGTGAGCTTCTTATCTTACTCTGCTTTCTGGAAGTGTGGATCAAGGACATGAATTACATTAAATTACCTTATATACAGGTCGATGTGTGCCAACGTCTTATCTCAATGAATGGCATTGCTGACAAACAATTTATGGCACATGTTTGTAAAATGGGCTGGTTATTGTCGAAAAAAGGTGCTTATGTTTTAAGTTTGTTTGATTAATTCGATGTATTTTCTTTTTTCAGCTGCTGACTCCTTCAACTACAAGACCTTCTTCGCTGCGGTTGGTCTTACCAAGAAGTCCGCTGGAGAGATTTCTAAAGTTTTCGGCATCATTGACCAGGATAACAGTGGCTTCATTGAGGAGGAAGAGCTCCAGTAAGTGAGAAGATGTTCCTGTATTATGTTTTTTGTGTTAGAATGGTGACGCCTTATAATTATATAAATATTAAAAGCTTTGGATATACATATATAAATAGGGCCTATATAAATATTTTTGGTTTTCAAAGTCAAAAACATTTATTGTTTTCCAATTTTTTTTTTATTTTATTTCATTTTATTTTTTTTCTAGACTGTTTCTGCAGAACTTCTCCAAAGGTGCCAGAGCCCTGACAGTGGCCGAGACCAAGGCCTTCCTTAGGGCTGGTGACGCCGACGGTGATGGCAAAATCGGAGTTGACGGTAAGAGACAGGAAAGAACTGTAAAAGCCTTTTCTCAAAATCATTAGAACCTTATTTAGCACATAAATAAAGTAGCCTTTATTTATGTAAAGCCTAAATACTAGGGTTGTGACGTCAGAAGAGTTCGATAGGGTACCTCTGACACTCACCTCCCCTTTTTTAGTACATGTAAAACATTTCAGGTAATAAACGGCAATGCCAGAATGTGTGTTAATATTACATGACTATAAGGGGACCTGTTTCAAAGCCAAAATTGGGCAGCAAGTGTATTCAGATTTTTTTTTTTTAATAATATAAAAATAAATATTACATATATTGTATTCTTCTTCTTCTTCTTCTTAATCTTTTATTTCGAAAAAATGCATTTCAAAAGATTAAAAACGCTGACACTTCTTTTATTTACAGAGTTTTCCGCCCTGGTCAAGGCATAAATCACTGAAGACCAAGATGAACGGATTCTCCATGTCCGTCACGTCCCCTAGAAACCTCACAGTCTTAAAGGCACATCTCTGTATGTTTTTATAGACCAATACCATTCCTAAAATCCCTGTATGTTAGCTACATTGTTGGAACTATTTCAGCTTTCCACCTGTGTGAAGGTATTTTAAACCATATTGTTTCACGTCTTAATATAGAAGGTGCTCTGTGCTATCGCCCAAACATAATGTTTCAATTGTGGTTGGAAGAGGGAATACAATAAATACTTTTACAAAAAAAAAAAAAAAAAAATCTCCGACTTTTTATTTTTGTTTTAGTGTACACAGCCTACATACATTATGGCAAAACATCAATTGAGAACCAGCCTATCTATCTATCTATCTATCTATCTATCTATCTATCTATCTATCTATCTATCTATCTATCTATCTATCTATCTATCTAACTATCGCTTTGAAGTCTATCAGGGTAAACTGAGCCATCTGTTTTCATGGAAATGATGCCAAATTTATGACAGGTATAACAGTATAATCCAGGTTGCTTTAATGAAAACGCAATGACTTTTCCCCCAAGCAGATGAGTACAAAACAAAAGATGCTGCAAAAATTATGAAATTCACATAAAATCAGAAAAAAAAAAAAAAAGATTTAAAATAGCAACAATATCTTGGAATAAACGATCGATTTAATAGATCACCCAGTCAATATTAAGTGGTAAAGACCACACACTTACCAAAACAGTATGATTGATTATCCAGTTTAAATAGTAAAGTTACATGGTTTATTTCTTCACTATAATCAATATTAGGGACATTTTTTTTTGCAAAAAAAGACTAATATAGTATATTTAAAGACTAATATAGTATATTTAAATTTCTTTAAAATGGCGTGGGTTTTTTGTTTTGTTTTGTTTTCATAATGAGAATCTTTTTTTTTCATAAATCTAAACCATGTGTATAAATGTTAAATATTTGAATATTTAGGCTTTAATGTAGTGGCACCTGTACTTGCCGAGAATATAGATCAACCTACATATCATTTACCGTACATGACGGCTATAGTCACAGGGGCATACAGATCATTTACTGCAGGACAAGTAATAACATAAATGATATGTTTAATCGGGACACATTTATTGACAATAAGTTAATGCAGTTTATTTAATACAAAGGTCTGGTCAACAAAACCCGCAAGGTGGCAAATGTTTTATTTCAAATGCAAATATAGGTCGAATAGCCGATTGCTTTTCTGCGGACAGCGCCTCCTGGCGTGTGAAGTGGTTTCGACCAGTGTTTCTTAACGGGAGCGGTACCGGTACTCATTAAGTAGCAACGTCACTGCCAGGTCTGCTATCCGGTGTGTCATGCAAATATAATTTGGTCCAATCAGAACGAGGTAGCCGTTCCATTTATGCCTGTTGCCATGTGACGTTACACGTCTGGATTCCACAGTTTATTCTTATTGTTATCTAGTGATGTGCATTTAAGTAGATTTTTGGAATCGGTTCCGAACCATGTATTTCGATTCTGGTCGCAGAACTATTTAGAAAAGCATGTCCGTATGTTAGTGTGTGAGCAGAAGTAATAGTTTTATTATAACAGCGAAAGCCATTGTGTGCTTGTATATGAACCTTGTTCATTTCAAATTTCACAAAGCTTACCATTAAAAAAAAAATAAATTAAATCTTTAACCGCATGGTATGTGCAAACAGCTCAGTAGGATCCCAAGATGAAATACGACCCCATCGGTTTGGGGTTAATTTACTTTTTTAATAGCTGAAATCGCGTCGTGTTGGGCTTTAAATGTTTTGCAGACCTTTGTTTTCTAAGTGTGAGCGTTTCAATTAGTGTTATCAAATGTATTTTTTGACAATAAATTTGTATTTTAATGTTCAGTTTTATCAAAAACATAACAGTATTCACTGCAACCACATCCCTGATATTAGGATCCTGTTCGTCGGTTCCAAAGCAGGAACCGGGTACCTGACTTCAAAGTAACAGGTTCACATTTCTCAGTTACGATCTACGGCATAGCGCAAGCAAAGAAAACTCTGTATGTTGGCAATATTCCATAATAGTAAGCATTGTGTGTATCTACATGTTGATTATACCAGTGACTGGGGTTTAATTATTTTTGCTTCATGAATTATTCCTCTGTAATTCTCGGAACTAGTGGAATTAAATCTAGGCTAATTAATAATTGATGTTAATTAAACGGCATTGTTAATCGGCAATATATATAGGGCAGCTGGCTCTTTGAGCTTATATATATATATATATATATATATATATATATATATATATATATATATATATATATATATATATATATATATTTGACACCGTTTCCCTCTATTGATTCGAGTCTACTAGGAATCTACCTCAACAATGCTTTTTCCAACTCTTTGTAACGGCATCTGCCAGAGACTTAGGTGTTTGAATCCACAAAATGAATTCAAACATTTATTATTATTATTATTATTATTATTATTATTATTATTATTATTATTATTATTATTATTATTATTATATTATTAATTAATGGTTGAATATTAATAAATAAATACTATACTGTAAACTGCCGTAATTTCCCATTTCGATGCCCTTATCTCTTATTATTCAGTTAGGCAAAATAGATATGAGTTGCTTTGACATGTTACAGTATATTTTCTAAATAATATGAACTGGATAATAATGAAGTAAAAATATGATCTTTTATTATTATTATTATTATTATTATTATTATTATTATTATTATTATTATTATTATTATTATTATAATATCTAGTAAATTCCCCTTTCTGTAAAACATGCATGATCAAATATGTCAGCACATTTAAACTGCATTGCCTTAGATCAATTAGACTATGACAACTTTTATTGATGGATTATTTGTTTAGTCATTATGCCCCGACAATCATGTCATCATCTTTTTAAAATTGTGCAGTCAGCAGAATTTGAACCCATCGGGGGGGTCAGACAATCCATAAGCAGGCACGTTTTTTTCACTCGTGGGATTCTATTTTTAATTGCTAGCCAAAATATGTGACAAATAATAGTCAATATAATTTGACATATATGTGTTAGCATGTGTTTACAGACGCATACGCACATTCCTATTGGACATGTGATATTAGTTGAACAATCTGTTTAGCTGGCACGCTTCTACCCTATATAAGAGCGCCCGTGTAGGGGATAGACACTTTACAGCAACATCTTCGTGTTCAGTTTGCATTCGAGCCAGGAACTACCAAGAGGTGAGTTCTAAAAACGACGTCAAGAGGAGAGCGAAACTGCGAAGTCTTCTCTCCCAACAAGGGTTTTACTGACGCGCAACCGTTGTGTCGCAATGGAGTGTTAGACACACTGGAACGCAAAGCTGAAGCCAAGCGCATATGTTGGGCTTGGCTTTCCATCGACATTGAGTTACTAATAGAAGATTTGTAAATGGATTATTGTTCTTTTGGATGGAAGTCAAACATCCTGCCAATTATTATTATTATTATTATTATTATTATTATTATTATATATTATTATTATTATTATTATTATTATTATTATTTTTTTTTTTTTTTTTATATTATTTATTATTATTATTATTATTATTATTATTATTATTATTATTATTATTATTATTATTATTATTATTATTATTATTATTATTATTATAGTTTTCAAATGGACACATTAAGTAGGCCTACGCAGGAAAGTTTTGGTTGGCAGTGGTATAGCCTAAAGCTTTTTTTGTCCTTTTCTATCATTGCTATTCTTGTTGAGTTTTGTTTAAAACAGCAGTAAACCTCTCGGCGAGTATTCGGGCCATAAATTAGAACTATTCACTGCTCGCCCAATGTCCTCGACCGATGAGAGCTGTTTTGCGTGTGCCAGGTAAATCACTTGTTCCTTTTCCTCGTAGTTTGAAAATGGCCTTCGCGGGACTCCTGAACGACGCTGATATCGCCGCAGCCATCAAGGAATGCCAAGGTAAACGTTTACTCACAGTGCTTAACCCTCGAGGACTCACAGCACACCGTTTACAAGACGGTCCCAGGAAACAGCAGGCACGGTTGCTGATGAGGAGAGACGTGTTAAAGTATAGAGTCAACGATATAGTATGAATTATTTAGAAACAGAAAATAGAACTGACAGTTGATTAATTCTGTGAAGGCGTATATATGGAACATTTTAGTTTCAGATTAGGCAAAGACACTTAAGGCATCTCTATATATTACACATGTGCTGTATGATAGTATACACAGCGTATGAATTGAATATTCATGAGTGAGGGATATAGTTTAACGGTTCCATCTTTAATAGAAAGTGTATAAACTGATAATGAGGAATGGCATTTTAAAGTTGAGTGGACATGTCTGTTGGGGTGAAGTGGACAGGGACACATGGGAGATGGCGATACTGTACATGATTCATAAAGATCTACTTCCATAACAGCTCCTGAATCTTTCGATCACAAGGCATTCTTTGCCAAGATTGGACTGGCTAGGAAGTCCGCCGCAGATGCGGTGAAAGTTTTCAAAATCATCGACCAGGACCAGAGCGGATTCATTGAGGAAGAAGAGTTGAAGTAAGTGACACATACACACACACACACACACACACACACACACACACACACACACTGTGCATGTTAACTTAACTTGTTATTGAACTGACGATTGAATATATTCATTATATTTTACTTGGAACAGGAGGTCCTTCAGTTAGTGAGTTGTATACATTAGCAATCTTACCGCTTTCCGTGGTTATAGGTTAATTTACACAGTCGAAGCCCCACACAAGAGCAGGGGGGGTAGCTTCGGGTTGTTCATCTCGATTGTTTTTCTTTATTTAGGCTGTTTCTGCAGAATTTCGCTGCTGGCGCCAGAGCTTTGACTGATAGAGAGACTGCTGTATTCCTCGCAGCTGGTGACTACGACGGTGATGGCAAAATCGGAGTTGATGGTATTTAACGAACTACATATACTATTATAGAGTAAAGTATTGGGAACACATTGATTTCTCGACTATAGACTGTTTATATTCTGCTGCAAGAGCAATTTAGAATCATAGTCGTTACTTAGGGTTGTATTCGACTCTGCAAATGAACAAATCCCGGAATTCTGAATTAGAATCGTTCAGGCATACAGCAATGAAGGAAGAGACGACGTGACGTTCAATTGATTGAATCGTTTCTCTTTTTCTTTTCAGAATTCCAGTCCTTGGTGAAGTAAAGCCACAGCCAACAGGCAATAGAAACTATGTATTATGCAACACTGTACATTTAATGGCATTTGTAAACGTCACCGTCTTGCTTTCCTCTTGTGATATCCTTTACAATTGAAAATTAAAAACAATGAACTCGTCATTTTATTTTTCTCTTCTTTATTCTGACCATTATTCCACAGTATTGTTGTGGTCATTTACGGTGCTAGATTACCGGGGCACAATTTACAAATAAAAACACACACACACACACACACACACACACACACACACACACACACACACACATATATATATATATATATATATATATATATATATATATATATATATATATATATATATATATATATATATATATATATATATACACAGTGCCTTGCAAAAGTATTCAGACCCCTGACCAATTCTTTCATATGACTGAATTACAAATGGTACATTAAAATTTCGTTCTGTTCAATATTTTATTTTAAAACACTTAAACTCAAAATCAATTATTGTAAGGTGACATTGGTTTTATGTTGGGAAATATTTTTAAGAAAAATAAAAAACTGAAATATCTTACTTGCATAAGTATTCAACCCCCACACATTAAAATTTAATAGAGCCACCTTTCACTGCAATAACAGCTTTAAGTCTTTTGGGGTAAGTATGTACCAGCTTTGCACACAGTGTCGGAGTGATTTTGGCCCATTCTTCTTGGCAGATTTGCTCCAGGTTGTTCTCTCAGGTTGGTTGGACTATGCTTGTGGACCGCAATTTTCAAATAGTGCCACAGATTCTCAATGGGATTGAGAGCAGGACTTTGACTAGGCCACTGTAGGACATTCACGTTTTTGTTCTTGAGCCACTCCAATGTTGCTTTGGCCTTGTGCTTGGGATCATTGTCCTGCTGATTTCCTCCCAAGCTTCAGTTTTTTAGCGGGCTGAAGCAGATTCTCTGCAGTATTTTCATGTATTTTGCTCCTCCATCCATTCTTCCTTCAATTGTAACAAGATGACCAGTCCCTGCTGATGAGAAGCATCCCCACAGCATAATGCTGCCACCACCATACTTCACTGTAGGGATGGTCTTGAGGCATGGGCAGTGTTAAGTTTGCGCCACACTTAGCACTTTGAGTTTTGGCGAAAAAGCTTTGTCTTGGTCTCATCTGACCACAAAACCATTTCCTAGCTGGGTCACTCTCATGCTTTCTGGCAAACTCCAGATCTGCTTTCAGATGGTACTTTTTGAGTAACGGCTTCTTTCTTG
Organism: Polyodon spathula; assembly: GCF_017654505.1. Taxonomy (NCBI): domain Eukaryota; kingdom Metazoa; phylum Chordata; class Actinopteri; order Acipenseriformes; family Polyodontidae; genus Polyodon; species Polyodon spathula. Next base: position 5,769,561 of record NC_054551.1, read on the forward strand.
CCACCCTCCCATACAGGCCAGTGTTATGCAGAGCTCTTGATATGGTTGACTGGTGCACCATTACTCCTTCAAAGTGATTGTTGGCCTCTCTGTGGCTTCTCTCACAAGTCTCCTTCTTGTTTGAGCGCTGAGTTTTGAGGGACGGCCTTTTCTTGGCAGTGCCTGGGTGGTGTGATGCAGCTTCCACTTCCTGATTATTGATCCAACTGTGCTCACTGGGATATCCAAACATTTGGATATTATTTTATACCCTTTCCCTAATCTATGCATTTGTACTACTTTATCTCTAACTTATGTAGAATGCTCTTTGGTCTTCATTTTCCTTCAGATTCACAGCCTTGCCAATGATCATCCAACAGTGGGGTTTTTATCCAGAAAATGTGACAGCAACTTAAATGGTTCACAGGTGGAGGCCAATGGTAATGTAATTGTGTCCTCGTTAGGGCAATTTCTTTCATCAGTGCAAACTGGGAGCTTCCACAGCACAGGGGTTGAATACTTATGCAAGCAAGATATTTCAGTTTTTAATTTTTTTTAAAAATATTTCCCAACATAAAACCAATGTCACCTTGCAATAACTGAGTTTGAGTTTAAGTGTTTTAAAATAAAATATCAAACAGAACGAAATTTCAATGTACCATTTGTAATTTGGTAATATGAGAGAATTGGTCAGGGGTCTGAATACTTTTGCAAGCCACTGTATATATACACATACACACATACACACACATGCTACTTTAACCAGAATGGGACAACTTCTCTCAGCTGCAGAATACTTGGAGGAGATACGATCAAAATGAAGTATACAGCCATAGATAATGCGGGGTAATGGTATACAAACTATGCTTCCCAATTGTTTGGCATTAAAGCAAAAAAAATTGAGGCGTATTATGCAGGGTTTTGCAAGTAGGGGTACATTGTGTACATTGATATATATTAAAAAAACATATTAAACATTTCCACCATTCTCTAATCTTTTAGTTAATACATTTTCCAGTTCAACTGAAGACTGTAGATTTGAGGTACACAGCACACTTTTGAAGATTTTGTATATATCAATCAATTAATCAGTCAATCTTTATTTTATATAACACCTTTCATAGCGGACCACCATCACAAAGCATTTTACAAGATGCAGTAACAACACAAAAAACCATAATACTTTAAATACAGAGAAATGCATAATATGCATGATATGTAGTTAAAAAAAAAAAAAAAGCATAATACATTAAATACAGTGGAAAGTGCATGATACACGATAGTAGCATAATACATGAAATAGTAGCAGCAAAACAGTAGCTAATAGCAGATATCAGGCGTAAAGAGAATCGAAAGCAAGAGAGAACAGGTGCATCTTGAGGTTGCTTTAAAGCGAGCGACGGTGGGAGCATCACGCACCAAAGCTGCAAAGGAGTTCCAAAGAGTCGGAGCCATGGAGCTAAACTAGCGTTCTCCAAGTGAGGTGCACTTTTGCTTGGGGAGGTAGCAAGCAGGCCAGACTTGGAGGACCTCAGCTTGTGGGCAGGGATATAGCGGGTCAGCGGGTTGAGAAGGCACTCGGGACCTGTGTGATAAAGGGTATTGTAGGTGAGTAGGAGTGTTTTGAAAATAATCTTGAACTTTACAGGTAGCCAGTGCAGCTGGGCAAGACAGGAGTGATGTGATCACATGTTTTCTTTACATCTTGTAAGGATCCCGACAGCGGGATTCTGAACTAGATGCAGTCGGTTTATATGCGTGCCGGGAGACCACAATATAGAGAGTTGCAGTAGTCGAGTCGAGAGGAGACAAATGCATGACAAAGTATCCCTGCATCCGGCAGGGTAAGGGAGGGGCAGATATAGGCGACAGTATGCAAATCGATAATAACTCATGCTCGTGTTATTACGTTTACAAGCCTAGGTCTACACGACCAATGTTGATTTTGGTGATTGTAAAATAGCTTATGCTTATACGTTCAAGTTGAGTACAAAAAAATATACATAATTAAATTTAGCATAAATAATAGGATTCTAAACACATTTTTTTTAAATACATACACTACCAGTCAAAAGTTTTAGAACACCTCAATTTTTTCAGTTTTTATTGCAATTTATGCAGTTTAATGTCACAATGTACTTTGAAATTAAAGCATAGAACAAATAAACAATTGGAGATAAAATAAAAAAAAAAAAAACAGAAATCATGGAATCGTTTTGTTTAACAAAATGTAATCTAAATTTTTGACTCATCAAAGTAGCCACCTTTTGCAGATATAACAGCTGAACACACTCGTGGCATTCTTTCTACAGTGGAAATCAAATATTGTTCGGAAAGTTCTTTCCATGATTTGAAGCTACCGTCTTGTTGTTTTCTTCTAAGGTAGTTCTGACATAGCCTGGAGGTATGTTTTGGGTCATTATCTTGCTGTAGGATGAACCCCTGACCAACTAGGTGTATACCAGAGGGTATTGCATGGCGCTGCAAAATGCTGTGGTAGCCGTTTTGGTTCAGGGCTCCACTCACTCTGTGCAAGTTGCCGACTCTGGATCCAGCAAAAGAGCCCCAGACCATCACGCTTCCTCCTCCATGTTTGACAGTTGGTGTCACACACCAAGGAACCATCCTTTCGCCTACTCGACGGTGTACAAAAACCCTGCGTGATGAACTGAAGATTTCAAATTTTGATTCATCAGTCCATAAGACCTTCCAGTCTTCAGTAGTCCACTGGTGGTGCTTCCTGGACCAGGCAAGCCTCTTTTTTCTATTTTGCCATCTTAGCAATGGCTTTCTTACTGCCACTCGACTTGTCAAACCTGCAGCTCGAAGTCTTCTCTTCATAGTTGAAACTGAGACTTGCTTACTTCGACCAGCGTTAAGCTGTGCTTGAAGCTGTTGTCCAGTGAGCCACCTATCATGCAAGCTGTTGACTCTCAGAAACTTGTTTTCTGATTCTGTTGTGGCTTTGGGTCTGCCAGACCTCTTCCTGTCAGAGTTTTATCCAGTTTCCAAGTGCCTTTTGATGGTGTAGGAAACCATACTCACTGACACCTTGGCTTTCTTTACAATTTCTCTAAAGGAAAGACCTACACTTTTAAGGGTTATAATGGTCTGTCTGTCTTCCTTTGTTAATTGCCTTTATCTCGCCATTATGATAGCAATATACTACTTCCTGCAGTACAATACTGTCCAAATAATGCTTAAGAGGGTGTAGTAACACAGTCTGTTCCAACACTGCTTTTATACAGACAGAGGGTTTGTAAGTAATCAACAAAAGTTGGGACACCTGTAGGAATTGTTAGCATCAACTTTCAAGGCTTAATTTACTTCCATTGCTGCAGAACAGCTTTAAGTTGTTAACCCATTACTTGTTCCCTGAAAAAGGCATTTTTGTATAACTCTGAAATGTACATTATTTTTCAGTTTTTGGTAACCTAAACTTTTTTTTTTTTTTTTTTAACCTTTTTTTTCCATTTCAGGTTATTCACTGGACTTGAACTGCTTAAATTTCAATAAAAACTGGAAAAATGGGGGATGTTCTAAATGCTCTCTCTTTTGACCGGTAGTGTATATAATTATAAATGTAATGTACCCAATTAGTTTACCCCAATTTTCTCCCCACACAGCTCAGGAGAGCGGAGGGTTTAGTGGGTGTCTTTCTGATCCCACAACAAAGCCTTCTCTTCTACACCCAGGGACTCAAGAGCGGATGTTATCAAGATGGCGGTGGACAAAGGCCAGCCCTGCAGGTGTGTGCCTGAGCCTGGCCAGCAAGGTTCACTGAAGCACATTAATAACAAGCAGTATCTCCCGGTTTTGCCTCCGTAACCCGCCAGAGCGCTGCACAAAGGAATATCTGAATCCTGAGGGCATCAGATAATTGTTAATGATTAGGTTTAGGGTTAGGTATTGGGATTGAGGTTAGGTTTTAGGGCAGGGGTTGGTTAAGGTTGGGATTGGGTTAGTGTCAGGGTGGGTTGATTTCGTAGCGCTCTGGAAGTGAAAGGTAGGAGTTCTTGGCAAATGCCCTCAATTATCTGATGGCCTCAGGGCACTTTGTATGGTATATTCCTTTACGCTGCTGCCAGAGCCAATATGACGCTCCCCTCAGAATCTCTGGGGAAGAGCAGTGACTTCACTTAGCCAGGACATAAACCCCGACTTACCCTGCACAACATGCGGGCGTGCTTTTACCAGGTGAGACCACTGTGTCAGTTTAATTGTTTTTATAGACGCACAACTTAACAAAATAAATATTAAAGTGCTCCTATTTAAATACTAAAATATGTTTATCATCTGTTGCATAAGATATATGCTTAATTCTTTAAAATGTACTTCAAGTGTTTGCTATGCATGTTCTGCTTAATATCTAAATAAAATATTTCAATAAGAGATGCAAAGAGGCAAATTTGCATAACCTATAGGCAAATCATTGTGCAAATCCACCCTTTGCACCATCCAACCTGTCGTTCAATTCATTATTTGCCACGTGCTGCAGGTTGTAATTTAGCCCAATAAATCCAGTTAATAAACAACTGTTCATTTGTTCCTCCTCTTACTTTAAACCCCTAGATCCTCATCATAATGTATATTCCCTGATTCTCTTTGTTGACATGAAAGACATCATAACAATACAACCCCGTAATAATTTGTTTTTGACTGTACAAAATCTGTATGATATTTAAATAATACGGGTGTTTATGTTTAATGTCTTGTAATTATGAAATTGGAGCACATAAACCGGAAGCTAGTGTTAGATTCATTAGACTCGCTAGTAGCTACTGGCAATATGAAAGCACTGTGTAAACGTTTTCTCTGGCGATCCTTGGTGTGTTTAGATATGCCAGGTGTCCAAGACTTTGCAGCTGGGGAATCAAGCATAACTAAAACTGGGCGCTAAGTATTGAATAACCCCAGCAACCTGAACATAATACAGGCCCTTCACTTCCTTTAGGTAGCTCCCTCCTTTTTAATGGGAAGCAGAATCAACTGGGCATGATTGATCGTTAATTAACCTAATCAACTAATCAACCCCAGCCACCTGAACATAATAAACCCAGGCAGGTAAATAAATCGCTAAATAATATAAATAAATAAGATATGCCAATAGCTGGGGAATAAGCATATAAAACTGGGCGCTATTGATATATATATAAAAGACTTTGCAGCTGGGGAATCAAGCATAACTAAAAACTGTTGCGCTACAGTATTGAATATACAACTGTTGTAAACATTATGTATGTATAATATGTAATATATATATAAATAAATATATAAATAAATAAATAATATATATATATATATATATATATATATATATATATATATATATATATATATATATATATATACACATTCTCACATGGGATTGAGATCAGGACTTTGATTGTGCAACTGTAGGACATTCCTTTTTGTTCTTGAGCCACTCCAATATTGCTTTGGCCTTGTGCTTGGGATCATTGTCCTGCTGAAAGGTGAATTTCCTCCCAAGCTTCAGTTTTTTAGTAGACTGAAGCAGATTCTTTTGCAGTATTTTCATGTATTTTGCTCTATCCATTCTTCTTTCAATTGTAACAAGATGCCCAGTAACAAGCAACAAGCATCCCCACAGCATGATGCTGCTCCCACCATACTTCACTGTAGGGATGGTGTGTCTCGAGGCATGGGCAGTGTTAGTTTTGCACCACACATAGCACTTTGAGTTTTGGCAAAAAAGCTCTATCTTAGTCTCATCTCACCACAAAACCTTTTCCCACATCGCAGCTGGATCATTCTCATGCTTTCTGGCAAACTCCAGATGTGCTTTCAGATGGTACTTTTTGAGTAACGGCTTCTTTCTTGCCACCCTCCCATACAGGCCAGTGTTATGCAGAGCTCTTGATATGGTTGACTGGTGCACCATTACTCCACTCCCAGCCACTGAACTCTGTAGCTCCTTCAAAGTGATTGTTGGCCTCTCTGTGGCTTCTCTCATAAGTCTCCTTTTGTTTGAGCGCTGAGTTTTGAGGGAATGCCTTTTCTTGGCAGTGCCTAGGTGGTGTGATGCAGCTTCTAAACATTTGGATATTATTTTGTACCCTTTCCATAATCTATGCATTTGTATTACTTTATCTCTAACTTCTGTAGAATGCTCTTTGGTCTTCATTTTCCTTCAGATTCACAGCCATAGCAATGATCCTTCAACAGTGGGGTTTTTATCCAGAGAATGTGACAGCAACTTAAATGGTTCACAGGTGGAGGCCAATGGTAAGGTCATTGTGTCCTTGGGGGGGGGGGGGGTAATTTCTTCATCGGTGCAAACTGGGAGCTTCCACAGCACAGGGGTTGAATGAAAGCAAGATATTTCAGTTTTTTATTTTTTTTTTAAATATTTCCCAACATAAAACCAATGTCACCTTACAATAATTGATTCAGTGTTTAAAAATAAAATAAAATAATAAAATATCAAACAGAATGAAATTTCAATGTACCATTTGTAATTCAGTAATATGAGAGAATTGGTCAGGGGTCTGAATATTTTTGCAAGGCACTGTGTGTATATATATATATATATATATATATATATATATATATATATATATCTATATATATATATATATATATATATATATATATATAATATATTAAATGCTGATAGTAAAATATATATATATATAAATCGACTAAATAATGTTTATAGATAGTTAAAGCAACATGCCACAACCTCTCATCTGTTTTTACCTTTAAAAGGGGAAGTTGGTCTTAAGGGAAACCGTACGCCAATGGACAGTGGTGACGTGTCCATGAACACTGCTAACAATCAAACCATTCTGAGAAACTGTTGCCAGGGTTAAATTACAGTGATTCTGCGTAATCTGTGCTCTTATTTTTCTGGTGATAAATATTATATAGCACTGATCTTATCTAGAGCGCATTTAGATGAACTGTTGAAAAAGCGATCAAGCCGGTAATATGACTCACAGTGGCATTAAGGGGGTTTGACAGGCTGCCCTGCACACAGTATCTAGGAACAGCAAAGTCTTACTGTGCTGCACCTGCAATGGGCATTCAAACCACTGTCAATACTGGTTTCTATCCTATAAAGGGATCAATGCAAGTGCAAACAGCTTGATTTTAATTAAGCTACTCGGACAGCCATAACCCTTGACATGAAAGTGCCTTAACTAACACCTATAATTGCATTTCTTACACTTGTATTGGTAAGGTTAACCTTTGTGTGTATGTATATATATATATATATATATATATATATATATATATATATATATATATATATATATATATATATATATATATATATATAAGAACAGGTGTGAGGTTTACAAAATTAATGTTTTCTTCTTTGGGCGGCCATGTGGCACAGTCAGCAAACATTCTTTGGTTCCATGAAAGCGTCTAGAGTCTAGACTGACCTGCAAAGTACAGTTCGAACAGTGGAGAATTTGGTGATGCATGTGCGTGTGTCTTTGTGTGCAAGTGCGTGTTTAAAACCATCCCGTCTCGGCCCCAATTTTGACTCACCGATATCAATACATGCATCCAAAGCTTTATTTTAAATACCAGATTTATTTTATTTTATTAATTAATCATTTTCGACAAATATTATTACTGTATTATTTAATTTATTTAAAAAAAAGGAAAAACTTCACTTACTTAATGTACTTGAACAGCCAAAAGTCTCATTCACAAATAATGTTATAGCCTTTAGGTTTGGATTAGGATGAGGTGTGCACATTTATTAAAGGCATTATTTAGTTTATTTAGTACCAGCAAGACAAATATATCTTCTGAATAAGTTCTTTTTTTTTACAATAAAGACAAGGCACTGATTCTGCTTTTAGAAGCGACAACAGGAATTTCTTCGTAGCTCAAAGCTAATACTGCAGCGCCACATCCCACCAGCTGCTATCCTTATTGGGGTATCACTGGGGTAGTTTTGCGCCACACATAGCACTTTGAGTTTTGGCCAAAAAGCTCTATCTTAGTCTCATCTCACCACAAAACCTTTTCCCACATCGCAGCTGGGTCACTCTCATGCTTTCTGGCAAACTCCAGATGTGCTTTCAGATGGTACTTTTTGAGTAACGGCTTCTTTCTTGCCACCCTCCTATACAGGCCAGTGTTATGCAGAGCTCTTGATATAGTTGACTGGTGCACCATTACTCCAGTCCCAGCCATTGAACTCTGTAGCTCCTTCAAAGTGATTGTTGGCCTCTCTGTGGCTTCTCTCATAAGTCTCCTTTTGTTTGAGCACTGAGTTTTGAGGGAATCCTTTTCTTGGCAGTGCCTAGGTGGTGTGATGCAGCTTCCACTTCATGATTATTGATCCAACTGTGCTTACTGGGATATCCAAACACTTGGATATTATTTTGTACCCTTTCCCTAATCTATGAATTTGTATTACTTTATCTCTAACTTATGTAGAATGCTCTTTGGTCTTCATTTTCCTTCAGATTCACAGCCATAGCAATGATCATCCAACAGTGGGGTTTTTATCCAGAGAATGTGACAGCAACTTAAATGGTTCACAGGTGGAGGCCAATGGTAATGTAATTGTGTCCCTGTTAGGGCAATTTCTTTCATCGGTGCAAACTGGGAGCTTCCACAGCACAGGGGTTGAATGCAAGCAAGATGTTTTTTATTTTTCTTAAAAATATTTCCCGACAGAAAACCAATGTCACCTTACAATAATTGATTCTGAGTTTCAGTAAAATAAAATATCAAACAGAATTAAATTTCAATGTACCATTTGTAATTCGGTAATATGAGGAAATTGGTCAGGGGTCTGAATACTTTTGCAAGGCACACAATGTATATATATATATATATATATATATATATATATATATATATATATATATATATATATATATATATGTGTGTGTGTGTGTGTGTGTGTGTGTGTGTGTGTGTGTGTGTGTGTGTGTGTGTGTGTGTGTGTGTGTGTATATATATATATATATATATATATATATATATATATATATATATATATATGTATATATATGCTGATAGTAAACTATAAAAGATAGTTAAAGCAACATGCCACAACCTCTCATCTGTTTTTACCTTTAAAAGGGGAAGTTGGTCTTAAGGGAAACCGTATGCCAATGGACAGTGGTGACGTGTCCATGAACACTGCTAACAATCAAACCATTCTGAGAAACTGTTGCCAGGGTTAAATTACAGTGATTCTGCGTAATCTGTGCTCTTATTTTTCTGGTGATAAATATTATATAGCACTGATCTTATCTAGAGCGTATTTAGATTAACTGTTGAAAAAGCGATCAAGCCGGTAATATGACTCACAGTGGCATTAAGGGGGTTTGACAGGCTGCCCTGCACACAGTATCTAGGAACAACAAAGTCTTACTGTGCTGCACCTGCAATGGGCATTCAAACCACTGTCAATACTGGTTTCTATCCTATAAAGGGATCAATGCAAGAGTAGACAGCTTGATTTTAATTAAGCTACTCGGACAGCCATAACCCTTGACATGAAAGTGCCTTAACTAACACCTATAACCTATAACCTATAAGAACAGCTGTGAGGTTTACAAAATTAAACACCTTTGGGCGGCTCGGTGGCACAGTCAGCAAACATTCTTTGGTTCCATGAAAGCGTCTAGAGTCTAAACTGACCTGCAAAGTACAGTTCGAACAGTGGAGATTTTGGTGATGCATGTGCGTGTATCTATGTGTGCAAGTGCGTGTTTAAAACCATCCCGTCTCGGCCCCAATTTTGACTCAGCGATATCAATACATGCACCCAAAGCTCTATTTTAAATACCAGATTTATTTTACTTTATTAATTAATCATTTTTGACAAATAGTATTACTGTATTATTTAATTTATTTAAAAAAAAGGAAAAACTTCACTTATTGTACTCGAACAGCCAAAAGTCTCATTCACAGATAGTGTTATAGGGACTGAATAAATAGCCTTTAGGTTTGGGTTAGGTGTGCGCATTTATTAAAGGCATTATTTAGTTTAGACAAATATATCTTCTGAATAAGTTTTTTTTTTTTTTTTTTTTTTTTTTTTTTTTTTACAATAATGGCAAGGCACTGATTCTGCTTTTAGAAGCGACAACAGGAATATCTTCGTAGCTCAAGGCTCATTCTGCAGCGCCACATCCCACCAGCCGCTATCCTTATTGGGGTATCACTTCTACTTTGTAGTCTTTTTAAAATACTCCTCTGAGAGCGTTTATTGTACCCAGCAGTACGCAAAACCAGGGTGGTTAGCAAACCACCTAGAGATTAGCAAAACTGTAATTTTTTGAGTCCGCATAAACAACCATCCATAAATATCCATATCATTACTAATAATAATAATACTAATCATTATTAAAGATTATAAACCCGTTTTCTTAAATCCATGTTTGAAGTCTGTTTTTCACGTTGTTCTTTAAAGGCTTCTCACAGCTCACAGGACTTCTTTCGCATCGAACATGCAAAAACTCGTTTTAAAAATCCCAAACTACTCATTCATCAGCACTTATTTTTACCATTCGGTCGCAGAATATCGAGGTTCCAATAGTCAGTTCTTTTTTTTTTTAAATACAAGGGATATACGTATAAGCATCTTCATTTATACAGATAAAAATAGATCTATTTGACTACTGGAGACATTTTTGAGAAAGCAATGCTTATGGTATCTATTACACGGTGTCTCCGATTGCTGTAAATGTTTAGGAGGGGAAGTACATAAGGAGGGCGCAGTTTTACAGTCTCACAGCAGACTCATTTTCTCAGATTTTCCCTTTGCCTCGGTAGAAACCAAGGTGAGTTAACATGAACGCAAGACTTGGGGTTTGAAGAGGCTTCACAACTGGTGGTTCTTTTGAAATGTAAATCTCGTCAGATAAAAAGGAAACTGCCGCAGATGGGAAGACATGCTATCAACTTACTTTGCATCCAGATTATTCAGTTTATTATTGGAATAACCAGTGGAATGGGACTGCGACTGTGCAAGGAACCCTTGCGCGGAAATTCCGAACTAGTGCAATCTGGACTGGAGATTAATTTTGTTGAACAATGTGGAACCAACATTTTTGCTTTTGCAGTTATTTTTTTCTTGTTTTTCTTTTTATTATTATTATTTTTTTTATTGATGAAGGCAATAGATCAATCGCTTGTCAAGTTTAACCTGGTTATTAAAAAGCAGACCTGCGCTGGTTTACAAAATGTGTCTTTAATTTCATAAATCAAAAGTGTAGAAAACTGTTTGTAGTTCCTGTTGTTGTTCTTTTTGTTGTTATTGATTTTGGGAATGCATGAAGACATTACAAGAACGCATGCTGTTTGACTATATTAATGTGTGCTCTTTTTCCTTTCGTCATGCAGTTAAGAATGGCCTTCAAGGGAGTTCTTAAGGACGAAAACATCACTGCAGCTCTTCAGGAGTGTCAAGGTTTTACCACCTACAGCACTTCATTAGTATTACTGGATATATATATATATATATATATATATATATATATATATATATATATATATATATATATATATATATATATATATAGTATGTGCGTGCTATTTCATATCAAAACGTACAATGTTACAACAACAACAATTGTTATTTATTTTATTATTATATAATAATAATAATAATAATAATAATAATAATAATGCCTTTTATAGCCGCTGACTCCTTCAACTACAAGGCCTTCTTTGCCAAGGTCGGCCTGAGCAGCAAGTCTGCTGATGACGTGAAAAAAGCCTTCGAAATCCTGGATCAGGACCGGAGCGGTTTCATTGAAGAGGATGAATTGAAGTAAGTCTCTCGTTCAACTGCACAACCATATGCCCACTACCATAGCTCCAAACTTAATGCAGCTACTTTGTCTAAACCTATTTCCTATTGATTTCACAAAACAGAGATCTGTAAAAGTCATAACTGCTTAATATGAAGCAGAAACCTCTTAACCCGCTACCATAACTTCAAATTTCTAGTAGTTACTGTAGGTTGTTTTCATAATTAACATTTAGACCAGTAGCCTATACATTCGTCGGAATAGCCATTACATCCTGTTGCTGGATAGGATAGGCTGTAAATAAGATGTACCAGCTAGAAAACTGCATTATTTTATTGTTTTTGACACCCTGGGAAGCCACGGTGCTCCAAACTGAAGCTCCTAAACGGGCAGTATGATGGTCTCAAGCTAATACTTTTCGTTCAATTTGTTTTGGCAGGCTGTTTCTGCAGAACTTCGCCGCAGGCGCCAGAGCTCTGACTGATAAAGAGACCAAGGCATTCCTTGCCGCTGGTGACTCCGACGGTGACGGCAAAATCGGAGTTGATGGTAAGAGATCGCTTTTAAATAGACATTGATATCAGTAGTAAAGATTTCTCACTATGATTAACCTCCTTAAGGAGTAGTCTTTAGTAGCAGTGTCAAATACCTATTGTATATTTTTTTAAATCTAATCTGCTCAACCCTATAAAGTTCATCCCCTTCTTACATTTATGTTATAAATATTGTTTTTAAAAAACGAAGTATGTAATGTTTTATTCTTAATTATAAAGCTTTTTTTTTTTTTTTTTTTTTTTTTTTTTTTTTTTTTTTTTTTACAGAGTTCGCTGCCCTCGTTAAAGCATAAATAGATCAAGTCAGACCCTCTTCCCTAAGGAACCACTAACAATGTTGTCCAGACCTGCCTTTCTCATCCAGATTATACACATTTTTTACACATTTTTTTTTAAATGCCTACACATTCTTCATTTGCAGGTTGTGGTAACAGGGTGTCCCACCATTATATTAATTATATATTATTAATATATAATATTAATTATAATAATAATAATAACCATTGTAAATGTACAGCTCGGCCGGTGTTGTGTTTTATGTCTTAAATATGAATTGTGCTGATGTAACATCTTCGATGCACTTTCAGAAAGGGTAAATAACAGAAGAATAAATCTTTTGGAACACGTTGTTCTGTAATTCTTTTCTTTTTATTTGGAATTCTAGCCTGCTTCCTTCCTGGGTGGGCTAGAGCTAGGGCTCAGACACACACACACACACACAAACTATTCAATAAAATGTTTTAATTGGTTTTATATTAAAACAATGTACTCAAATGAACAAATTTATTATCAAATGACAAAGCAGCCCATATACCCTAACTGAAACATGCTTGTCTTTTCTACCATTTCATAAGGACTACAGTTGGATTCCATGAACATTGTGTGTGTGTGTGTGTGTGTGTGTGTGTGCGTGTGTGTGTGTGTGTGTTGTCGCAAGTAACGTTGAATCAGCTAGGCTGGTCAGTAAAACATTGAATCCCTTCACATGGAGGATCTCAGTAACGAAGGCTCATGGTTCATCAACTGATGATGTGAGGCAGAACAGTAATTGGATACCAGAAAATATGAATAGCAGGGAGTTTTGGCCTTCTTCAGTATTCTGGATGGAAGGCATACCTCGCAAAGTGACCTTGTGTGAGCAGAAAGAAATGTATAGTAACAATGTGTACAGATCCAGAACTATTGTACATGGTGCAGAAGTAACCCTGACACATAAATTAAAACATAATCCTCTTGTTAATTGTGCATGTAATATGTGCCAAAGCAAGTCATCAGTGACTTGGCCCAGACTTTGTCCGGCATGCAGTCATTTGGCTAAACACTGTAGAATCTTGTTTGAATGCAATAATTCTACAGGAGTTTTTTTCTCTCTTTTAAATGTAAACCCAAAAGATATTAAGAGGATTGAATGCATGAGTTGTGAACTTAGTGAAATGGACACATCTAGGTAAATTGGAATGTGTAGAAGGTGTCCCAGCTAAACGTGTCCAAGTATCTTGTAGGTACGAAGTGAGGAAGATGGCGTCTCACACCTGTGATGCTAAACTTTGGACAAAGAGACCTGTGATGGTATTTTTGGAACCAACCAGAGCTGAACCCGGCACAGAAGTTGAATCCTGCTGGGAACGTGGGGATATGCTAGACATGGACTAGGCAATTTCAAATTGCTTTGATATAAAAATGAAGTGTTAGGGGCTTTTTGGAAGAAGGGATAAAGAAGAAGTATCCTTGTACCACCAGTAAATGGCTCTCTTGTTCCATGAAATAGGTCAGTCTACACATGTTTTTAATTAAGTACTTAGTAAAATGGGAATTTCTAAGAGAATATATAATGAACAATGTACCACTTGTATATCTTATCTTTAGAAAGCATGACACTTGATAAAAAGCATCATTTCAGATAACATAATAATATACAAAATATACATAAGAAAGGGATTCTTTACCACAATAAATCCTTGTACAACCAAAGTCTGAGTCTCGGCTGGATTTTGTATGAACAAAGAACAGGGTCAAGCCTAGTTCAGTCATTATAAAAATATACAGCATGATATTTGAAACTAAAAATAATTATTTGATTTCATAAGATTAATAATATGTTTTAAGTATTTGCTATAATAGAAAACATATTGTTTAAAACTGACAAGTATTATTGCTTGTTCATGACTTTACCGTATTGATAAGAAGATTAAAAGCTGGAGCAGTATTCGATTTAATTAAATGAGAAAATGATACAGGTTCTTTCTCCTTCTATTGAACAACAAGACCTCTAGACATTATAATATCTATAGAATATAAAAGGTGTTGTGTTATGTTTTTATGTTAAGTTTGTAATGATATACTATAATGTACCTTGTTGTTAATCCACTATACTATTGTCTAATGATGGTAGATGGAGTCCTTATAATGTGGTTCTTTGAAACTGCTGCATTGAAAAAGGGGGCCTCTCTCCTTATCCAAAAAGGAGGAATGTCCTTGGGTTCCACTTCAGCAAAGCTGCAAGTCTTATAGATTTGGAAATTTAAGGTTTATGGAGTTAGTGGTTTAGCACAGATAAGAATATATCTAGAAATAATATGCAAAAATTATGGCTTAACAGACATTCATAGGTCATAAATTAAAAAAGTGTTTGCACAGACTCTGGCTTTGTAAAAAGCAGGAAACTGTGGAAAACTGCTTGGAATAGCACATTCAAAAGTCAGGTACAGGTCAGAGCCTGGTTAGTACAATTTTTAAGGGATAAATAATTCTAATGAAAACTATTACCACTTAAACTTAGTGAAACTAATTGACTTAACCAATCTTTTGTCAAATACTCTGTTAGACATTGGTATATGGAATTAAAACTGACTCATTAACAAAATGATGGAACAACATGAGGTTAAAAGAAACACATACCTTTGATTTAGTAAAACATAATCAATTAAGAACATATCTCATATATAATAACACATATAAAAATAGTGTTTTGCATGCACATATAACAGTAGTGTTTTTATATTATATTATAAACCAAGATCCTGGGAACATTGGTTCACTTAACTTTTCAGATAAAGGAGGGGCTCAGAGGAAAACAAGGAATGAGATCATAAGAGTTGAAACAAATGTGAAGTTTTGAATTTATTTGAGTACATGACACCTATTAATTCTGAAAAGTTAGTCCGGATCTTTTGAAAAACTATTATTTGTAAAATGGATAAGAACTGTCTCACTGATTAATGATTGGATTTAATTGAGGCGTCCCATGTATTCCAATGGGACGAAAAACCTATATAACTCCTAGGTAAATTACAACAGACCGCCACACTCATCACAGACAGGGTGAGGTGGTCCATCTTCTGCAAACCAAAACACAATTGAGCTGAATGAACTCAGTTTAATTTGCCTGGTGAAGACAGTCCTATCCTTTTACGATCTATATTCAAGGGTAAGCATTAATCAATTATTATTTAATCTCACATGTATTGCATGTATTGCTATAAGGGACTCGCGCTATGTTTTAGAAATTAGAGATTGGATTATTTGTTGAATGTGCTGAAATTGACCATTTGGTACTTTAAGTGACATGTTCTTGGCCTGCTTGTCGGCCTTGAATACATACATATATACATGTATTAAAGTGTTAACGTTGATATCTGTTAAGACTCTGGACTGCCCAGTGTGTCTGTCAGCTGGGGATACGAAGTAGCCTGTAACTACTCTATCCAATATTTAACCGTTAATAAACCGAAGGAGTACTGATCATACTCCGATTCGTAAAAAACTTTAAATACATGAGTCTGTCAATTTCTTGGGTGCTATATTAGTCATCTGGATATATTGCGGGTCCAGTGCGGAACAATACCCCACTAGAAGTAATATCATCTCTTTCCTCCTAACGTCTCCCCTGAGATAAGAGTATATGCTGAGCTATATGGAAAGAGTACGTAAATAAATCTGAACCCACGGATTTCGTGACAGTGTGTGTGGACAGGTACTATTACTATCAATGTAGGGACAAAATTTGCCCTCACAAAGATAGTAACTCTTGAAAAAGCGAAGTTGTGGGGACGTCCCCACTTTGTGTGTGTGTCTGTGTTCGGGGGGGTGTATGCGTGTGTGTGTGTGTGTGTGTGTGTGTGTGTGTGTGTGTGTGTGTGTGTGTGTGTGTGTGTGTGTGTGTGTGTGTGTGTGTGTGTCTGTCTGTCTGTCTGTCTGTCTGTGTGTTTATTTATTTAACTAAGCAATAGAAGCCGAAGAAGAGGTTTATGTCCTCAGAATATCTGTCCCCTAAGCCTTCAGTTTGCCTTTGTCAGTGCGTGTGTGTTAATCCTGATCGTGTTGTTTGTTCAGTAATTTGTTCACAGTGTGTATTCATAAAGTCAAAGCCTCCTTCTCCTGGATCAGATGCGACGTGCCTGTTTTGTTACTGTGGTATACTTCAATAAAGTTGTTGAAAGTAATCAGACTGCTTCAGGTTCTCTGATTTCAACTCGTCATTCAAACCGAGGCCGCTGACAGCAAACACTATTATCGATTATTTATTTAGTCATTTAATTGTTGTCCTAAATTTAAACAGATAGATGGGACAGCGAGAAAGCAGAATAGTCTACAGTGACAGACAATATCAAAGAGAGTGTACAATATAAGAATGGAGTTTTTTTTTTTTTTTCAACAATCAGAAAAAAATACACAATATTGTATTTAAGTATCTCCGGGTGCACTGATTTGGAAGAGTGATTAAACATAGTTTGAAAGATAGCATTCGCGGTCCATTATCAGGGATGTAAGCCCTCCTATTGACCAATCAGGTTAAAGGAAATGTATGACACATTTTCTAGTATATTTTAGTAACCCCAAACATAAAATACATTCCGTGTATTAGTTCTGTGCTTGAGGATAGATTCTGTACTGTAAAAAACACAGCATATTCCTATATCTCTAAATGAACAGGTAGTTAATTAAAGTTATATCCAGTGTTGGGGTCGTTACTTATAAAAAGTAATGTATTAGTCGTTATTCATTTCTTGAGAAAAAAGTAATAATATTAGTATTATATATTAGTTAATTTTAAAAATAGAGCGCTATATTACTCGTTATATTACCCACTACAGTCCTTCCTTTGCCCTGCAAAACAATTGTGACTAATCTCCATAGTCTGGTAATGCGTTTTTTAAAGGCATGCCAAACAAATAAACTGTAAGACCGTGGGTTACCTTAGTTCTCGGGTCAGTAGGGTAGACAACTGCAAATAAATCAGGCTGGGCGATATTATCTTGCTTCCACTCAAGTTTTATTAATCAGCGACTTCGTTACAAAGGTTCAACAATAATAGAAAACAAAGTAATCGGCCAGTAGTATGTTCTAAACTGTGTTACAATTAAAACAGTATTTAAAAATAAAATGGAAGCACAGTAGGGATCGTTGCGCACTCCACAACATCTCCTGCACGAATTCACACTCCTCACAGCAGTCTCATTAGCTACGGAAACTAGTAAGGTACAAAATAAATTAACACTGTAAAATCAAATTAAATCTTGCAATTTGCTAGCTTCATTATAACAGTTCACAAAACGAACAGCACTTAATCATTTACTTTAATTGAGATAGCCTTTCAATACATATGAACGCAGCCACTAAAATAGTGACACTTATCTCTAAGTCGCCCATATCAGGAAACAAAAAATAAAAAAGCAGAAATCTTGGCAAAGACTTACGGTCACTGTTGTCTGTATTAAAGCACATGAACTTTAAAAAAAAAAAAAAAAAGTTTTTGACTCCGTCTTCATTTTTACTGTATATGCAATCTGAGTTCTTCAAATTGCAGGTTCAACGTTTAGTTTAAAAATCCCAGCAATGTTTGTTGTATCGCATCAATTGCAGTACACTACAAGGCATGGAGTTATTTTTTCAATACCGGTAGGCTATGTTCTTTTAATTACCAAACAGTCCAGTCGCTGCATATACCTTACATGCCGTGTGTACTTGTATAGTGATTTTGATATAGCGTACATAATAAAATAAGTCTTGTTGAATTTACTGCTGCTTGCTTCCGATTTAAACACCACAACATATAGATGTAGAACATATAATGTAGCGAGAAAACACTCGTTTATTTTTTTACGGAAAGCAAAAGTATCTTACTTTTCTTCTGTCTATCTCAAAATGAAATGAAAGGGTTTATTTACAGACAATCATGTCAATTTAAAGATATCTGCAAATGATTTACAAATATCTCGAAATATTTCAAGATAAAAAGCAATGTGAGATATTTTTAAATGATCACTTGGCTTGCAATAAAATGATGGTTCTAGTTTCAGCACCGTGTGCTGTCCATGCAGTTTGTTTTGTTTTGTTTTGTTTTTTAAGTTGGCTTGTCAGGTGTTAATGCTGCTACCTTGTGGTGGAGTTTAAAATTATATGTTAATTCTTCAGGCACGTCTGTTCTTCCATTTAAACAGTACACTTTCCACAGTCCGTATAGCACAAATCTCCCTTTGATCAGCTGAAATTTCCCAATGGAAACGAAACTGTTCACATTTTAAATAAGAGAGAAAACTTATTTGACCAGTTATGCAATTTTGCTTTGTTGTCATTTAATATAATTTTGGTCGACCAGTATAGGCAACTGGGAGCTCGGGCAATTGTTGTCATTGAGAAACGTGGAGAACCCTTTATATTATGTCCCTAGTGTTCCGGTAATGGCGCCGAGCCTGTCCAACGTGTCTATACAGAGTCATTGAGTGCAACAACTAATGTTTCATCTAAATCAGCATCGTGTATTCTTAGCGTTACCGAATATTAAAGACTTTTGCTAACTAGCACCTTTCAAGCATCTTCGGTTATGTAGGTAAAAATAGACCAGTTTGACTACTGGACACATGTTTAAAGCAGCCACGCTGCATATGGTATCTATTACACTATGCCTCGGATTTCTAGTCGGGAGAATAGTATATAAACACGGTGCACATGGTTTACTGAGCATTGCAGTTTGCTCGACTCATATCCCTTTAGGAGAATCCAGGTGAGTAAACGCAAGGGGCTTCAGAACTGGAGTTTGCTGAATACAGTCTCTGGGTGATATAGGTCTAATGAAATGAAATGCTTTTGGAAACTTCCACGGGTGGAAAGGCAGATGCCAACGTATTACATGTTCATCCTGTGAATTGAGATTTTGGAATAACCAGTGGAATGGGACTGCGAACCACACGACTGCAATGGGGCTCTGAAACTGAGACCAGTACGGCGAGCAGCTGCAAAGGCACTTTAATAACACTTCCATATGGGTCTGCGGTCAATTCAAGCCTGTCTTTATAAGAGACACAACGTGTGATAGCAGTTGATTTCTTCTTGTACTACGAATGTGTAAGTTATAGGTTTCAGTAGGTTAATACAAAAAAAAGCAATAAGCTGGGAACCCGTGAACGGTAGAGTGGCATTGTCATGCAATTGTTCACTTATATTGCAATGTATTTTAACGCCGTTATTTTTTTTTTCATGCAGCTAAAATGGCCTTCACCGGTTTTCTTAAGAACGAAGACATTACTGCAGCCCTGCAGGCATGCCAAGGTATTACCAACTAAATTGTACACTTGTGACATTATTATTGAACTGTGTGTCACGATTCACACAGCCTAACCCTTTAAAGAAGTACTGTGACGATGTGAATGTCTTGATGTATTCCCAGTGCAATGAATGTGTTGGAATGGATACAACACGTCTTAATGTTAAAAACAACGTATAGCAGCAAATGAAAACACACAGATTGACTTTCTTTGAGGCAGAGGCACAACCATATTTACCATGTTGGGTTTTGTATGATGTATTTTATTATAGCCGCTGACTCCTTCAACTACAAGGCCTTCTTTGCCAAGATCGGTCTGAGCAGCAAGTCGGCTGATGACGTGAAGAAAGTCTTCGAAATCTTGGATCAGGACCGGAGCGGTTTCATTGAGGAGGATGAATTGAAGTAAGTCTCGCTTCTGATTGCATTGTGTTCAATATGCTACTTAACCCATATATACATTACACCTGCAATCGCAGTTCCAAACTTCCTAGTCCATTTTGTCAGAATTACCTTAGCTCAGGTAAGAATCTCACCTGTGCCTGCACTATTGGAGCAAGTCTTTTCAAACATAACAGGTATTTGCAAGTACACAATGCGGTGCAGAATATGATTCTTTGTAGTAGGGACACTATTTCAGAAAAAAACACATCTGGATGAAAGTGGTGCCCAAAATAACACCCGGTCTTCTGCACCTAGTTATTGCAATGTACATAATCTTACAGTTAGTATAAATACACGACAGTTTACCGAATAGCCATTAACGGTGATCCCTTTTCTTTTGTTATAGGCTGTTTCTGCAGAACTTCGCTGCAGGAGCCAGAGTTCTGACTGACGCCGAGACCAAGGCCTTCCTTAACGCTGGTGACTCCGACGGTGACGGTAAAATCGGAGCTGATGGTAAGAGACAGGAACCAAGAACTGAAAGTGTGTGCAGTGAGCGTTTAACTCAAGATCAGCTTTGAATATTTCTTCAAAAGTTCAGTTTTTCAATACCTTTTGTTTAAAATAGTGGTCAACAAAGATTTTAAAATGCCACTGCTTTTCAGATATCTTTTTTTTTTTTATAAGCTACGTTTATTTATTTATTTAATTTTAAAATTTTATTTTACAGAGTTCGCTTCCCTCGTTAAAGCATAAGCACCAATCGACCAAGCCCAACACCTCCGGCTTTCAATGAACAACAGTTTTCACAAACTGCCTCTCTCATCTGATTTATAAATAATTTTTTTATACATTTGCTTTATGAAATTCCTGCTGACTGCGTCTCCCTTTACAGCACTATGTGCAATTGTAAAAGTTGCTGAGTTGTGGTTCATGTCTTAATTATGCATTTTGCTAATTGTAAAATCATTTGATGCACTTTCCAGAAAGAACGATAAAATAAATAAATATTCTTTTGGAATAGAAAATGCATTTTGTATCTTCCTATTTCTATGATTGCTTTCTTGGCTCATCAAACACGCATTTGAAAGACTATAGAGTTCATTGTGAATCATGGGCTCGATAATGCTCAAAATACATACAACTCTCTTATACAGTAATCTTCCACTGAGCTAAACTGTGATTAAAAAAAAAAATAATAATTCCTCGAAATAAGAGTGGGACTCTTAAATAAAATGTTCTGAAAGTAACACCCCTTTCTTGAAAAATATTAACATTGAGAATAAATAATGTGGCAAACATGTGGAACAAAAGTTGAATTGTAAACGATACAGTTGTTATGATTTTGCCTCTTGACTCATTCTAAAACTGACTCTTAAACTAATACTGTTATATCTGTTTATTTCTCTAGAGGGCGCTTGAATCTCTGGAAAGGTACATGTTTTCCACTTTCTAATCCACACCATGTCTCTTCAGGCTAGGGTTCCCTGCAATACAAACCACACAACTCATACAAAATGTGACAGTTGCATGTAACAAAAATGACATTATAGTGTTATAAACTGTATAACCTACTAGCCTATATAAATAAACCACACTAGTAACTGTAATAAAAACCAACGTATCAGTCTGATTGGGATGTGCTGCTTCTAGCAGAGTTGTTTAAGGGCACTCTACATGAAATGGTTTAACGCTCAATTAACAGAATTCCTCGTTTATCCCTTTGGTGTAATTGGAGCATTGCCAGCTCAGCTATTGGGCTCTGTATTTAGCGTGTAGGTTCAGAGCACGCGTCTTCAGCCTTCTGGTCTGGGTGTGGCAAAACGATCCATTGAAAGACGCAGGAAACTGGAATGGGCAGATCACATGTTTGATGATTGAAAATATAAGATAGTTTGAGTTTTTCATTGTGTATTTACTGTTAGCGTTTCATATTTGTACCGTGGCTTCAATATTGTATTACAGTCATTTTTGATATTGTTAATAAGCATAATTATCTTTAATAACGTGTTTATAGATGCTTCTTACCAGTGGCACTAGAACCATTTTTAAAGTTGGGGTGCTGAAAGCCATCGACCAAAACTGTAACAAAACTGTAACAAAACTGTAATGGAAGCCATGCAAAGCCAGGGGGTGTTACCGTACCCCCAGCACCTTTAGTTCCAGTGTCTTTAGAAAATAAAACACTACTTTTCGTTAGACTTGATTAGTTTTTTAAAGAGTATTTTATTCTCGTTTCAAAACTAATTTGCTGGTGCTTATAATCAACCCTAAAATCATCGATTCAGTCAGTTAATAATGGGACCCACAATGTTAAATGAGCGTAATGCCTTAGCCTCGCAATAAGATCATTGCTTTTGATTCCCGTTTGCTGTTTTGAAATTCTCGGTAACCACGGCAAGCCTGCGATGATGTAATGATCTACTGCAGCGATCAAATGCGAATGAATAAATCATTGCTGTAACAGGAGAGCTCTCGAAGTATTACAATGCGCAACGTCATCAGCTTTGCTGTGAAAACGCTCTCTGTTGGATTTCGTGACCCCGCTGTCAAACGGGTTTAGTGACCTGCTTGATTTTTCTCTCGCTTCTCGCAGGCGCGCTTCGTTTCCAAGCAGGCAGCCAGAGACTCGCTGTAACTATGCACGGTAAATAAAATAACAAAATAAAAATAAATAAATAAATGCAGGTTTGTAATAACAAACACAACGAATGTGGTTCTCTCAATGCTCGAGTCTTTTTAACGCTTTTTAAAACTCACAAACCTGAAGCTTAAACCCAGTTTTCATTTTACAGAGCATAGGCATATAAAAAAAAACGAGAACACGTTAGGTATCAAATCAGACAATAGCTTTTAGGCAATACAAATTAAGCAAAAAAAAAAAAAAAAAAAAAAAGGGGGGGGGGGGGGGGGGGGGGGGTGAGGTTGTTATTTAAAGTTTATTCAAATTATATACAGTTATTCAAATTTATATACATTGACAATAAGAAGTTGACACCCAGGCTCAGCTGCAGCGTGCAGTATCAAATTCAGTCCAATTGATGCACGAGTCCAAGCTTGACCCACTTGCTTAAACTAACGTCAGTACCATTATTAATTCAAATTATTGTAGTGTTCCAATGGTTTGATTACATCATCAGTTAAACGCAGTCTAGTTTGGTACTGACAGCAGCGCTTCTTGCGGCCACAAAGAAGATCCACATTAATGCTTGGTTTCACGGATCCATATTAGCTCTAATCTTGGACTTCCTAATGTTAATTTAGATAAAGTATTCCAAGATTAGTGCTAACTGGGGTCCGTGAAACCAGCTTTCTGGAAACCAGCCCAGTTAGAGACTATATGCATTTATGCATTTATGCTTTAGGCTATGGTGGTTCAACTCATCACTGGTCGCTTACGATTATATACTTTGCCTATACTTTTACTCGGCGAGATGTTTGTTCGAAATAAAAGTACATTCTCAAAATAACCTTTTCATTTATTCCTGAACACCGTTATAAAACAATTACGATTTTAAAATAATACTCATCATCATAGTTATTATTATTATTATTATTATTATTATTATTATTATTATTATTATTATTATTATTATTACGAAACAAACTAAACAAGCGTATTTCTGTACTAAATCTTAAACTGCATACAGCCCAATGGTGGTATAAATAGTACCGGTTAATTAGTTAGATAAGAAATTTGAGTCTGGTCTCGGAGCAAGTATTTGATACACAGCACGGTAACTCGAGTATTGCCTATTGCCATTACAATCAAACCTATATAAAGCAAGGTTGAAAAAGAATAGCCACCACAAAGACTTGTCCGAGCTCCTCCGCTTTTTAGACTCAGCAAACCCCCAGAGCAGGTAAGTTCTGATACTGTGCTGTGTGTTTGTATCTGTATTCCCTGTGCGCTGGAGTGGTGGAGCATTCTTTCTTCATTTTGTGTCTTCATTCAGGTATCCGAGGAATGTTTCCTGTATAATGTATTTTGTATGCAATATTAAAACAGTGACAAATATGGTACCGGTGAATTTATTTGTGTATCAGTCCAGTTTGGGTTATTTGCACTGTATGTGCAAAAAAAAAAAAACCAAAAAAAAAAAAAAAAAAAATTAAAAAAAAAAAAAAAATCGAGGGGAATATAATGTAGTATATATTGTATATATATTGCAGTTGCTGCTGTTTTAAGAAATATTTTCATTTGTGGACCCACTTTACCTGCTTTCACTGTCTCACTGTAAATAAGGACTGTTCTATATAGACTCGTTGGTTTTGTAACACAGGTAGACTATACCAATCCAAAAAGTTGCTACGTTAACTACTAAGAAAGTTGATACATGTTTTACATGTTTAAATATATAATATACTATATATATATATATATATATATATATATATATATATATAGACACACACACACACACACACACACACACACACACACACACACACACACACACTACAGGTCAAAAGTTTTAGAACACCTGCATTTTTCCAGTTTTTATTGAAATTTACACAGTTTAATGTCTAAATGTACACTGAAATTAAAACATAGAACAAATAAAAAATGTAAAGATAAAAAAGAAATCATGGAATCATTTTGTTTAACAAAATTTAATCTAAAGTTTTGACTCATCAAAGTAGCCACCTTTTGCAGATGTAACAGCCAAACACACTCATGACATTCTTTCTACAATGGAAATCAAATATTGTTCAAAAAGTTCTTCCCAACACTGTTGCAGAAGTTCCCACAAATGTGTTGCACTTGTAGGTTGCTTTGCTTTCTTCTGTCCAGTTCATCCCAAACGAGCTCGATGGGGTTTAAGTCTGAAGACTGTGCTGACCATTCCATGATTTGAAGCCTACCGTCTTGTTCTTTTCTTGTAAGGTAGTTCTGACATAGCCTGGAGGTATGTTTTGGGTCATTATCTTGCTGTAGGATGAACCCCTGACCAACTAGATGTATACCAGAGGGTATTGCATGGTGCTGCAAAATGCTGTGGTAGCCGTTTTGGTTCAGGGTGCCACTCACTCTGTGCAAGTCGCCGACTCTGGATCCAACAAAAGAGCCCCAGAACATCACACTTCCTCCTCCATGTTTGACAGTTGGTGTCACACACCGAGGAACCAACCTTTCGCCTACTCGACAGCGTACAAAAACCCTGCGTGATGAACCGAAGATTTCAAATTTTGATTCATCAGCCCATAAAACCTTCTTCCAGTCTTCAGTAGTCCACTGGCGGTGCTTCATGGCCCAGGCAAGCCTCTTTATCCTATTTTGCCATCTTAGCAATGGCTTTCTTACGGCCACTCGACCTGTCAAACCTGCAGCTCGAAGTCTTCTCTTCACAGTTGAAACTGAGACTTGCTTACTTCGACAAGTGTTAAGCTGTGCTTGAAGCTGTTGTCCTGGGAGCCGCCTATCACGCAAGCTGTTGACTCTCAGAAACTTGTCTTCTGATTCTGTTGAGGCTTTGGGTCTGCAAGACCTCTTCTTGTCAGAGTTTCCTCCAGTTTCTAAGTGCCTTTTGATGGTGTAGGAAACTATACTCACTGACACCTTGGCTTTCTTTGCAATTTCTCTAAAGGAAAGACCTACACTTTTAAGGTTATAATGGTCTGTCTGTCTTCCTTTTGTTAATTGCCTTTTTCTTGCCATTATGATAGCATGTCACAAAGATGGCTGCAGTGGGTGACGTCAGACCAGAAACAGGAAATAAACGACAGAGAGAGGTGGAGTTTGGTGGAGCTGAGCGAATGGTTTCGCTCAGCACTTAATAAATGAACAGACAGCCATAAAATAAACGGTTGTAACAAACACAAAAGCACAGGACACGGCACATTCGCTAAAACAAAAGAGACAAACAAAATGGACTAACACTACACAAAACACGGTGAGCAGATATTTTAACTTTACATTATTATTTTGTTATTTATTACCTCCGTCTCCAAGCCCGTTCTCCACTCACCGAACACCCAACCCAGAGTGGGTGAAAACATGTAGCTTTTATACAGCTGTACCATGACTCGATTGCTAATCAATCATTCAATTGGAGTCGCGGGACAACTGCACGTGAATTAATAAAGTGCAATTCCCCTTGCTCACATATTACATTTTACTTGCACGTGAAGTGCTGTACAATCCTCGTGCCTAAATACAAATATACATTTTAAACACTCGTGTTACACAGACCTGTTTATATCCCTTGTACCAATGACTATACACCAACATTAACACACAACACAAAATACACACAGGGGTGGGCACTTTGCCACATAGCAATATATTACTTCCTGCAGTACAATACTGTCCAAATAATGCTTAAGAGTGTGTAATAACACAGTCTGTTCCAACACTGCTTTTATACAGACAGAGGGTTTGTAAGTAATCAACAAAAGTTGGGACACCTGTAGGAATTGTTAGCATCAACTTTGTTTGAATCAACTTTCAAGGCTTAATTTACTTCCATTGCTGCAGAACAGCTATAAGTTGTTAACCCATTACTTGTTCCCTGAAAAAGGCATTTTTGTATAACTCTGAAATGTACATTATTTTTCAGTTTTTGGTAACCTAAACTTTTATTTTAACCTCTGGCAGTTTACCGCTTACCTTTTTACCATTTCAGGTTATTCACTGGACTTGAACTGCTTAAATTTCAATAAAAACTGGAAAAATGAGGGTGTTCTAAAACTTTTGACCAGTAGTGTATGTATGTGTGTGTGTGTGTGTGTGTGTGTGTGTGTGTGTGTGTGTGTGTGTGTGTGTGTGTGTATATGCACAAATAAAGCTACTGAATCAGGCAGCATTAAAATATGCAGGGTTAGGGTGTATAATCACTCAATCTCTGATCCGCACTTACAGATCACTTTATAAAAATACAATAAACTGTCCCTTCTTTCAACAGGATTAAAATGTCTCTCACTTCCATTCTCTCTGCTGCTGACATCGCTAATGCCCTGAAAGACTGCCAAGGTATTGCATACCCATGTTATGACTATTTAAATGCAAAATAATATATTGACAGATGTTTAGACTATAATATGCTGACAAAGTTTGATTTGTGGATGAGTAGATGGACGCCTAAGTGAATGATTGAATGAAAACAGATGATGGATGGATGGGTGGATAAGAGATAGAAAAGAAAATTGGATCAGAGATTAGAGATTAAAAAAAAAACACTCTATTTAGGTAACAGTAGGATGTGAAGCCTATATAATCTAGATGACCTATATCATCCATACCAGAACATAGAGTTGCTGTACCAATAACTTAATATTGTGTTGTTTCTGTGTTCATTTACACTTACAACAATCAACCCTTTTTACTCTAGTCTGTAATTTATTTTATCAGTTATTTTGTTGTACTGCAAGGATTAACATTTTTATGCAATTCAGATAATACTAGATAACTACAAACAGTGATAACTACGCACAACAGCTTTGACAATATCCTCTTAGGGTGACTGAAACCCAAACGTTTAGGTGTTAAACACATTTATTTTGTTATAAGTATACTCTTCAAGTCTTAAAGATTTGGCAGTCCTGTGTGGAAGGAAGGTAGGGTTGGAATAATCAATACTTTATAAAGACTGTGTTCTTGTAGTATTTATTATACAGATTTTTCTTTTTCCTGTGCAGCTCCAGACAGCTTCAGTCCTAAAAAATTCTTCCAGCTCTGCGGGCTGCGCAAGAAAACCCCCAAAGAGGTGACGGAAGTCTTCTATATCCTGGACACCGACCAGAGCGGCTTCATTGAGGAAGATGAATTGAAGTAAACGTTCACCAAGACATCTTACTGATTCAGACTATAGGGTTCAGTCAGCCTCTTTATAGTAATTAAAAAAAAAACTGAGATTAAGATCCTATAGTCCTGTGGATTTAACAGCATCTGTGCAACAGGAATAGGATCTATAAGATCTCATGTGTGTACACGCAGCTCCAAATTATATATGAAATGCTCAAAAAACTATAGCATTATTAGCAGATTTACTGTTTCAATTGAATACACACACACACACACACACACACACACACACGCACACACACACACAGACAATCCAACCATTGATTCCCACTACTTTGGATCTGTGTAATACTCGGCTTATTGGACTGCAACTATCCTGTTCGTTTTCCTTATAACTATATTATAATGTGGTTACAACAGAGTGATTACCAATATTTCAGACTGGTACATGGTAGTTATCCTGTAAGCATAGAGAGCAAAATCCATTGCCCATTTATAACAATGTAATTACACAACTATTCATGATCTGTAATTTAAAGTTCTACATGACAAGCTAGTTAGTGTTAAAAACACACATTTGTTTAGAACACACACAAGCTTTATTAGTTTTTCATCAGAACAGCTCATAAGCTATTGACCTGACACAAGCTGTGTTACTGCACCACTGTAATTGAAATGCGATGTATTCTAGTAAGTGCCCAGGTGTAATAGTTGGTTCAGAAAGTGTTTCCAGTGCACTGCATGTGAAATCATGTGTGCTTTTGTGCCTTGCAGGTTTTTTCTTCAGAAGTTCTCCCCTTCTGCACGATTGCTGACCACAGCCGAGATCAAGGCATTCCTGAAAGCTGCAGACGACAATGACGATGGCATGATTGGAGCTGAAGGTAGATTTCAGTCATTGACTGATTCATTGATTGATTGATTTCAAGACAGGAGGCTGTGCTACTTGTAGTGACTGGGTTTAATTCCCATTAGAAATGTGATTAATGTGTGATCAATGTGTTTCTGTAAGTATGTCATTATTAGAAGTTGTCAGTGAGATAGTGTAGGCAAAGTATGTAGCCTTTTTTTTTGCAACAGAAAAAGCAAACCAGATATTATTATTATTATTATTATTATTATTATTATTATTATTATTATTATTAGTAGTAGTAGTAGTAGTAGTAGTAGTAGTAGTAGTAGTATTATAGTAACATTTCCTCTCCCGTTTCTCCTGTTAGAATTCCAGGGTGTCGTCCTTTCCTGAGCTGGATTTTTTTTTTTTTTTTTTTTTTTTTTTGGAAGATTTGCCCACCATAGCATGTTATACAACCTTTGGAATATATTGCTGAAAAGTGTAATTGCATATGTTGTATACACCAACCTTCCTCAGAAAATGTATTTAAATATATTTAAATCAGAATAAAAACAAATCTTAATTTTAACATTGTGTCTTGATGCTTGTGTTCATAAGGAGTTAAAATAACCCTGTGACCTTTCTGAAGCTGGCAACTAGTTTGGCTTTAACAGGTTCTTAGTTGAATGTTATATAGCCGAGGGATTGAATACTAAAAAAAGAGGGAGCCAACGTTGACGATTATATTCATATTAAATTTGTTATGCCAATTCATAAGAGCCATGAGAAAGAAAGGCAGAAATCAGGTATTCATTTCTTAATTGCTTTTGCAAGGAACAGATTGGTTAAAGAAGAAGATGATTATAATCGCAAGGCTACTTTCCAGTGCTGTGACTGAAAAAAAAGCCATGTGGATATTTAAGTACCAAGCAATGGTTGCATTGCTCCAATATCAGGTTCTGTAACTTCACACAGCCCCTATGCATCTCGAGGTTCAGTACATAAGATAACATTGAAGCAGCAGAATGGGGCATTCTCACATGGAAACACAATGCTTCTATATTCACGGTATACTATGTGCATATCATGTAAAATACATTGCAAGTTGTGAGTACAATTGAAAAGTAGGTCATGTAAATATGGGGAACACAATCACATAACAATAGCTTATCTGGGTTGTTTATTGTATTGGAATACAAATCACCATTATCAGACTGCTGGCAAGCCCAAGACCTTTTGATGATCCAAGTTATCAGCTTAACAAGAATTGTAATTTCTAAATGTTTTCCAACATCGAGGCGTTAATAGATGAGGTGTGTCTGTACTATGAAATGTAGGCAGCTATGCACAATGCAAGCAGCACCTTAGGCAGGTTCCTTCTTTACCTTGCTACAGAATACAGCTATGTACCTCAAGTGTAATTGTGCTTTTTTTAATTCCCTTTACAAATTGTTACAAGTATAGTTTGTCATTTTGACACAAGTGTTAAAATTGTGTGTACGGTATATTGAAGATAACTGTGTTCGAAGATTGGTGGGTGTGATGCAAATCAATGATCTGATGTTATTTTATTCTTTCTAAGAGTGCCGGTATGATAAAATAGAATCTGAATACACCCTAGTAAAAGTGTCATGAACACTGTATGGTCAACTTCAACATGGGTTTCTACAGTGGGCTCCATTTCAGTTTATTACAGTTTTTTTTTTTTTTAATGTGCCAATTTTCTACTTCATACACATATATTAAAATCTCAGCATCAATTTATATAAGCATGGTTTTGCTTGCCGAATCAAACCCCTCAGAGCCTCAAAGGTCAAAGGGTAAAGAGGAATGCTAGAGTCATTACGTAGCCTTTAAGTAGAGAAGGCTCAGAAACAAACTCTCTTTTCACAATGATTATTTCTTTGTGATTCTGTCAGAGTTGGTTATATTGCTCATTGGTAATTTATCTCAAACATGAACACAACAGACATGACTTATATAGCTCACAAGCAGATATTAATGTGCAATGATGTGCTTAATAATGACCTAGCCACTGAGAAACAATTGTAATTAGTAACACATGCTTCAAGGGATTTTGCAGTCGTTATTTTACAAGCTATTTAACTGTATTTAGTGCCTAATAGTGAAGACTTAAATTAATGCGTAGCTCATTTATATTGTACTATATTAGATTGTATTTATGTTGTGAATCTTTAGAGTCAACATAAAATGAGGTCATTGGGTATTTTAAAATGATCTTTTTAATGAACTTATGAACTCCAGTTACTTGTAGTATGCTTATAATCATTGTCTTACATAATGCCCTGTTCATACTGTATATATAATCACGCTACCAAGTAAAGATCGCACTGTTTTCTAGATGCAATAGGAACTTACTGCATTGACTTTTGAAGAGTTTGTCAGCTCATTTGATAACTCAACTCATACAGTTGGCTAAGGAAACAGTGGTTGCAATAACAAACTGCTTTTTTAATGAATTTCTGTTTTTATGAATGTATTTGTAAATTGTACAAATCTAGAACACTTTTAATGTATTTCTCTAGATTTCATAACATTGACTAGTTCTACTTTTCATGCTGTCCCACAGGTAATGCATTACAGCCTACAAATTCTAAAGAAAGCATTGGTGACTAATAGGCACAGACCTGAGTTGAGGAGAATGTACCTTGAGAGGTATAAAAGATTTATGCTATCCCTGATCTTAACAAGACATGGTAGAAAACCCCAACTAACCTCATTAAGCATTAATGTTTGATGCAGTACCTTCAAGATAAGTGGCAGCAGCAACAGCTGGGTGTCAATCAATGGCAAGTATGTATAGGTAGCGCTACAGAGGATATTGATGCTGTTATAACAAATGGTTTTATGTAGGAGGAATATTTTTAAGCGTTTTCAGGTTATATTTTGGTTGCTTAGTAACTATCTCTACTCAGAATCTGAGGGTCAGACAATCCTCAAGGTTTATAATAAAACGTGTAAAAATTTCTGGATAGCGCCCTGTGACAGAGACAAAGTGATTTTTGCTGATGCATCTCCCTCCCGACCTGTGAGGGCACTGTGTAAAGGGAACAGAGTACCCAGGACTGGATGGCCAGACATTTCATTCCCAGGGTTAGGTGGAAGTTGGTCATTATGAAATGGGGCGGGGCTCTTGTACACTAAATCATTGACCCGGAAGGGAAAGTCACGGATTGGAGGAGGTGTTGCACTCGTTAACCAAGGGGTCATGATAGATGGTACAAAAGGGGAAGGAGCGAGGTGATCTGTTCCTTTGTAAATGGTTAAAGCAAAACCAAAAGAAACTGTGTTGTGAAGTGTGAGTGTTTTGTTTGTTTGTTTGCTGTTTATAAAGTGTATTTGTTTGTTATTTAGATGGCTAACATGATCCGGAGCTGTCTCCAAAGGCCAGCAGTAAACCTGGACAACACTTTGTTTGCACAATAAACTGTATTTGCACTACAAGCACTAGAGCATTCTTGTGTTTGTGTTTGTGTTACGCGTGGGCATAAAAGATCGGGACTGTTTATTATTTCAGGACCAACCCGTACATTACAGCAAGGCAATACACGCCATTCATCAGTCAATTAGATTATAAAATAAAACACTATTGCATCTGAATTTTTATTGTGTGTCTGTTTACTGATCACCTGCACCTGCACACTGTTTATCACTTTAGACATGGGAATGAATGACCCACTATGTGCAATATGCTGTGTTTTTTTGTTTTTTTTATCACAAGGAGTGCAACACAGATCTCAGCCCATAGCCTTCAGCCTGACCAAAGGTCCCTTGAGGATCTGTAAAGACATTGTTATGCCCTTGTTTTACCCACAATCTCAAATGAGTGAAAAAGCAGCTGCCTGTTCCCAGAATTCTTAGAAATAGTGGATGTGGTGCTTGGCGTTAAATATTTAAAACCATTGCCAAGTTGTAACAATGATATCACACAATGGACAGGGACTCGGGTTACCTCCAGATAAGCCACCCGATGCCTACGAAGCACAGTTTCATGGGTAGGGTTACCATGAAGACAATTAAGAGGATGGGAATGAAACTGGGAGCTCACTGTTAGTTTCCCACCTGTCCTACTTCTCTGTTTATGTAAGAGGTTTGCAAAATCGAAATTACTGACTCCAATCTTGTGTGACACTTGTTTATTTAGAAGATGTGAGGCTGCTTTACTTGAGTGTGTAGGTGTTTATTGAACAATTAAATGGTACTTTATCAATGTCATGCTGATTGAAGCTTGGCTATGATGGAAGCAATATATGTTAAATCCTAAATATTGCAGGTACTGTCAGAGGAAATTGGTGCTAATGACACCTCAGAGTACATCATGCTGTAAATGTTCTCAATTTTGAGTACATAAAGTTTGATATTCATTCTGAAACAGTTTCATGAATATTCAACATTACAATTCTGTTTTTTGAAGTTTTGTTGTTATTGTTCAACAGAAAGATTAAAGGTTCTAACATCCATGTTGAAAATATCTCCTGAAACTACTAATTACGTTACAACCCTAACATCCCCCTTCCCTCCGAACAAAGACAAAGAAAGAAAAAAGAAAGAAATACTGAAAAAACCTAATAAACTAACGGAAATAAAAGAAGAGGAATGACCAGTTAAAAGAAATATGGGAGGAAGGTCATCTGCACCATACCAGACAAGTGAGAGTAATTATTATTAGTACTTAGGTCTCTGAGGGAATTTGAAGTATGATAAAAAAAAATGGTTGCCATGCTGTGTAAAATTTCTACAAGGATCCCTGAATAGTATATTTAATTTTTTCTAACTTAATAAAGTACATAATATCTCTGATCCAGTGGATACGTGAGGGTGGGACAGTCTGTTTCCAGTTCTGCAGGATTAATCGCCTAGCTAACAGGATGGTAAAGGCTGGGGTGTCATATTTTATTTTAGGTATTCATACATCCTACACCACCCCAAAAAAGAATAGGAAGAGGCACGGGGTCAAGGGAGATACCCAAAATCTTAGAGAAGGTCTCAAAAACAGAGCTCCAGAAAGGGGTCAGTCTGGGACAGGACCAAAGCACATGAATAAGAGAGCCAGGGGCCTGTTTACATCTGTGACAGGTGGCGTCCAAATCCGGGAAGATCTTAGACAATTTAAGCTCTGACCAATGAGTCTTAAACTGTATCAATCCATGCCTACTGCAGATGGTGGATTAGTGTACCCGAGATAGAATAGACTTCCACTTCACATCCTCAAGCTCCAAACCCAAACCCCACTCCCACATGCATCTTAAGATGGATCATGAAGGAACATGTAGAGAGAGAATAGTCTTAGCAGGGGGCTTCAATTTGAGTAATGAGTCTGTGTGAGACTCAAGAGGCAAGAGAGGAAAATAAATGATTCCATTATGTTCAAAATCCTGTAGCTGCGGTAACCGTAAAAGTGTGTGTAAGGCAGATTACATTTCTGTGAGACATGTTCAAATGAAGCAAAATTATTATTAATAAAAAGGGAATTAAGAGATCTAAGACCATGCTCCTGCCAAATGTGGAAGCTCTGGTCACTCCGAGAAGGTGGGAAAAGGTGATTTGCACTTATAAAGGAGAACTTTACATTAAATTGTTAAAGCAACAATAGAGCCCGGTTTATCAGTCTTATCTTTGTCTTAGGTAGAACTCATATCTAGATATCCACTATGTGGCCATCCCATTGTTGCTGTTGGTGCTTGTTAAGGACAAAAATCTATGTGCCTAGTCTAAATTCAAAATAACACCAGTTAAAAAAGCACAGTAAATGCATAACAAAGTATAAAAAAGTTTTGTGAAATCATTGACTGTGATGTACAGGCAATCATGGTGAGGCAAAGGGATGTACAGTAAAGCATGATACAAAAAAATAATAATAAAAATAGGGGTCGTGTCTAAACTTTATGCATAATCTCTACCCAGAACTACACTGCAAAGACATAGTCGTCATTTATTGTTTAGAGACCGTTAACGCATACATCCACAAAAAATTATGAAGTTAGAGAAATGATATCATCAGAAAACAACCTCACTTCTCTCTCAAGCTTGATAACGGCCATCATCTCTGATTACAGGGCAGAATAAAAACAGGTTCAACCTGTTTCAAAGTTCCCAGTGCATTTCACAGGGCTGGAGAATTAACCCGGAGGATGCAGTCTCCACACAGAGAAAAAATACCTCCGAGAGTGAGTCTTAGTTTCCGTGAACTTTAGTTTATTTGATCTTGTATTACAACGTATTTGTATGTGATGACTCCGTGGACCATACTGTATGGTATGGCACACCTCTAAAACAACGCACCTGACTTGTCCGGTGTTTTCCTCAAGAACATAAATAAATACAATAAAATAAATTAATAAAAACAAGTTTTGCGTCTTTCATTTCCCACTATAATATGTACATTAGTACAATTCACATTCATTCAGTTTATTATTCAGAGCAAATCCAAATTATTTTATATACAAATCTTAAATCTCCAAATGTTATTTAGCAGCAAGTCTTGATGGGCTTAATCAGTAACTGAAATGAACAGAACAGAACAGTAGAACACAACAGAAAACGCCGCTGGTAGGAACGTTTCTTTCAGCATCTGTTAGAGCAGAACGTGCCGTTTATCTAGCTGCACTCGGTAACTCAGCTGTCAAAAAACAGGAAGAATGTGTATTGTTTTGTTGCTTCGCTTGTGTTTTTAAGGCAGGTTCGGTTACTTAATTTAACCAAACAGGTAGGTTTACATTAATACTTGAATGTGTAATAATGTAGGGTTTACGTGACTAAGACACGCACAAACCGTCACAAGCTATATAAAGGATGATAATACACTACTGTTGAGCTTGACCGGGTAATGGAAGGGATGTGGTCGTTAATCTCCCTACCTTTTAAATAATTCATACAGTAAAATAACAAATTGAGAATATATCTAACTTGAATGTGCAACTGTTTGATTGCTGGTATATATATATATATATATATATATATATATATATATATATATATATATATATATATATATATTAGGTATAGAGATAATTTATCTATCTATAACTATCACCAAATGTTTGTACATGTTACATAAATCATTTTTGTCATGTTACATACATCTCGAGTGTTTGGTTCTTTTATTTATCATGCTTTTATTCAAATTCAGACTGCTGTTTTGGTAAACACTCGTCTGGATTGTGGTTCAGTTTCGGAGCATGGTGGTTGGTGTTGCAATCTTGTACGTGTTAGAAATGCATGCGGGTTTAGTCGTTCCATCCTATTTGATGGAAAATGTTCAAGAGTTCAGTCACAAATTACAGTATGTACAGTGGCTAGGGTGCCCATGCACACCCGACCTTTTTATATTGGTCATATCTGATTATGTTGTAGTAAAACTAGGGGGGGGGGGGGGCATGGGATGGATTAGAATGCAAGCCATGTGATTCTTATTTCTATCTCTTCTGTCTACATAGCAAATCTTCTGAGCGCCTTTGCAGTCAAAGCAGCACATTATTATTGTGTCTTGTGTATTGAATATGAAACCATTTTAAGAGGAAGACTGTGTTTTATTCTGATCTCTCTCTTTCTCTTTCTCTTTCTCTCTGCCTCTCTGTCTATAGAAACAAGGTATGCCAACCAGGATTACCACAAGTAAACACAACATAACCAGGCCAGACTAATGTTAATGATCAGGTGAGATGTGTCTGTGGAGTTTAGTGACTCGACCAAGTTAGAATTAGAAATAAATGTGTTTAATGTGGCATCAGGAGAGTATAGAGCAGTCTGCAAAAAAAAAAAAAAAAACATTTTTTTTCTGTAATAGTTTTACTTTCGTGGTCCGGATGTTACAACCGAATTTTCATTAAAAGTGATACACATTGTGTGTGTGTGTGTGTGTTTTCAATCCTAGTCCAAGAATGGCAACAGGAACACAGGAGAAACAGTATCCTCCATTGTTGTTGAATTTCTTCGTCTATAATCCCAAATTTGGACCAAAAGAAGGCGAGGTATGTGTGCAGAATTCAAACAAAGTGGTTATAATCAACAAGCCGTCTTTGTTTTATTACTCCTCAGTTTAACAATATATACAATACTAATACTGTATGAAAAGTCAAGGTCTGTAAATATCCAGGCATACAGAGGTTTGGGGTATTTTTGGGTATAAGCTGTTTTTATATTTTGTTTCTTTACCAAACAATTATTCTGCATGCAGTGATAGTCCATCACATTTTAAAAACCTGTATAATAATTGAATGTTAATTTACATTCTTAAGTAATATACAGTACCAGTCAAAAGTTTGAATACACCTGCTTGAAACCAGGTTTTTCATGGTTATCTATGCTTTGAATAGTATAAACTTGTCTATAAACACTTAATATGTCATTATATGATATGTGTACTTATATAAGCTGATAATCATAAGTAAATTGCATTCAAAAATAATTTTTAAAAATTAATTTTTAAATGAAAATGTAAATCTTGTCAATTTCAATGAAATGGTCACCCAAAAGCAAAGGGATTTCAGTCTGAAGTCCAAGTCAGTTAAAAGTCTGAAATGTGTATAACACGGTGTTAGAACACTGGCCTAATTATAAAACTTTGTCTTTGTCTTTGTTAGATGTTCTCTGAGTTAACTAGCATGTTACCTAATTAACCTTTTGTCACCAATTATTGTTAACAGGTGAGGGTCCATGATTTCTATAAGTATAGGTAGCGTAGGCACAAGTTTGTCATTCCTGAATGTAAGAGAGCAGAAAATGGCAAAATACGCACAGTTAAGCAAAGAACAAAGTCTGTAATTACTTTAAGAAATGAAGGTCAATCTTTAAGGCAAATCGCAAGAACTTTGCAAGTGTCTGTAACTACTGTGACCAAGATCATCAAACGATTTGAAGAAACTGGCACTCGTGAGGACCAAACAAGGTCAGGCAGGCCAAGGGTGACCTCAGAATCAGAGAATAAGTTAATTCAAGTCACAAGTCTGCAAAACCGGCGATAACTGCCCCTGGGATATAAGCTCAGCTAAATGCTACTAGAAGTACAGATGTTTCAACATCAGCTGTTCAGAGGAGATTGCTTGAAGCTGGCCTAACTGGAAGAATTGCTGCAAATAAACCACTGCTAAGAGTGCAGAATAAGAGGAAGAGACTTGCCTGAGCCAAAAAACACAGAAACTGGATGTTTGAGGAGTGGAAGTGGGTCTTATGGACCGATGAGTCAAAATTTGAAATATTTGGGTCCAACCACCGAGTATTTGTAAGACACAGAGAGGGTGAGCGCATGAGTTCTGCATGTGTGGTTCCCACTGTCAAGCATGGAGGAGGCATTGTCATGGTCTCTGGTTGCTTTGCTGGTGACAGAGTTGGTGAACTTTACCAAGTCCATGGCAAGCTCAACCAGCACGGCTATCATAGCATACTTCAGAGGCATGCCATTGCATCAGGATTACGGCTAGTTGGGCAGTCCTTCATTCTTCAGCAGGATAATGACCCGAAACACACCTCAAAGTTGTGCAACAACTGGTGAAGAAGGAAAGTGAAGGACAACTCAATCTAATGACCTGGCCTGCCCAGTCTCCAGACCTCAATCCCATGGAACTTGTATGGGACGAAGTGGACAGAAGACTCAAAGCAAAGCTACTCACAAGTGCCCTACATCTCTGGGAATTGCTACAGAACAGCTGGGAAGACATGTCGGGTGATTTCCTGCTGAACCTGCTTAACCGAATTCCTCGTGTTTGTGAGGCTGTTATTAAGGCAAAGGGTGGCCGATCCAAGAGAAATCCAAGATTTAGAGACAATTTTCAATTTTCTTGAACATTGCTTTGATACTCCTTATGTTTTGTTTTGCATATTGTAACATGTGTTTTTATTTTCAAGTATTTACAGAAATGTATACAACGTAAAACATTGTCAATTATGAAAAAAACCTTGTTTCCCGCAAGTGTACTCAAACTTTTGACTGGTACTGTAAATGTTCACATATTATACCTTACATTGTTCCAAATATGATTTTAATTATTAAATTGAATTGTTCAGTGCTTTCTTCCAAACCAGGTTTATAACTCTTTAATTGAACCCAGTGCTCAGTTCAATAATTAAGTCCTGGCTTGGCAAGGATTAAAAGCAGTTGTGATTTTGAATTGTTTCTTAAATTCTCATAGATGATATTTCTGTCACTATAACCTGGACCTGTGCCTGTTTTTTTTTTTTTTTTTAGGAAGAAAAGAAAATTCTATTTTACCACCCGAATGAGGTAGAGAAGAATGAAAAAATCAGGAATGTAGGGCTGTGTGAAGCAATTATACAGTTCACCAGGTATTCAGTCTACTCAAAATGGTGTTTACTTGTCTCTTTCTTTCTTTTCCGAAAATGTACTTTTTGTACAGAAGCAGCCCATGATCTCCTGATTTAAATTAACAATCTTTCTTCATTTGCAGAACCTTCTGTCCAACAAAGCCTGCCAAATCTTTACATACTCAGAAGAACAGACAGTTTTTCTGTGAACCAGAGGAGAATTTTTGGATGGTTATGGTACTGTTACAAACTTTTTACTAGTTTTATTTATCAGCCAAAATAACAGCAATTCATGCTCCTTTATTTATTTATTTATTTATTTTTTTTAAAATGATATCAGCATCAGAGCTTTTCCAAAGTCATTATTAGAAAATTATTAAATTAGTGACTGACTGTTCATCTTCTCTCATGCCTTGCCTGCATGATTTCCTTGTTGGATTTATGATAGGAACTCTTTCTGCAGCTTCTCAGAGTCTCAGGAATTTTGAGGATTAGGATGCACCAGAGAAGCATGCCAGTGGCTGCTCCCCTGCTGCCTCACTGTGAAGTTTATCAAATGTTAAATTTTGTGGTCCGCATTTATCATTACTCCAAAGTGCAACTGAAACGTGTCTTAATTTTAGTTTTGTAAAATTAACAGTTGGTTTTATTATTATTATTATTATTATTATTATTATTATTATTATTATTATTATTTCTTATTTCTTTTTCACAAAACATGGCACAAATACAAGTCTTGAGATCTTGATAAATATGTCCCTTGGGGTCCTATAAACATTTGTGTAATATAACTACACACACTATCAGTGTTGTGCTCGGATAACAAACTTTATTGTTTTTTTTTTTTTTTTGTTGTAGGTTGTACGAAATCCCATGATAGAAAAAAACAACAAAGATGGGAAACCTGTTGTGGAATACCAAGAAGAAGAAATACTGGTAAGTGGTTTATTAAACCGATATAACATAAATCACCAATGCTTGATTTCCGGTTTCCATGACAGATGTAGAAGAGCTTTGCTAACACATCATTTCATTTTTTTTAAGGATTCCGTCTACAGCTCAGTACTTCGGCAGTGCTACAACATGTACAAGGTAAGTCTACAAATGCCTTTTGTCTATTTTTCTCTTTTTTAAAAGTATCCATGCTGAACGTTTATCATTCAAAATCGTATATGTCAGTTTTGGATGTTGTTCTTTCAATTATTATTTGTGATGCGCTAACTAGGTGATCCACAAGATAAACATAGTCAGTAATAGCAGCAAAGTGTAGAAGAATATCTCACATTTAGAGAAAACCATATATTATAAAACACTAGAAAAGCCTTGTGTTATAAACTGTATGAACCGGGTTCCTGTGTCTTCTTAGCTTTTTAACGGCACCTTTGCTAGGACTATGGAGGCAGGAGGTGTGGACCTGCTCAAACAGAGACTTGAGAAGTTTTTCTACAGGGTAAGTGACTGATGGTGTGCTTATATGATTATCTACGAAATCGCCATGAATACAGGTAATAAAAGAGCTACATCTAAAGGAAGAACTGATTTATAGCAAGGTGTCAGTTTTGGAACTTGTTAAGATGAAGGTGCTGGTTTGTGTGATCACTTGGTTAGAATGGACACCTCTAATTAATCGATTGGTTAGAGTTTCCATTAATGTGTGTCAGCATTAATTATAGTCAAGCAGAACAACGTCTGCAGCAGCTGTTCTTGGAGATGTAATTACTGTTTTAAATAATTTATTGCTAATGAAGGAGAAACCCAGTCTCCTACAGTCAGGTCTGTTTTTAGTACATGCGCACACCGTGTTACAAGCACAATGAAGTATGCCATCCAGTCATAGATCTGGCCTTTTAGGGTGAAAAACCTGAGTGGTTTGATCTTGTTGAGAATGTATGGCAAAGTTGTGTAGTTAGTAAATGTCATGTTACTGAAGTCTTGTGGATTCTACATCTGCATCAGAGTTGTTGTTTTTTTAAGCAGACACTAGTTCCCAGCTGAGAAGCAGAAAACACATTTTACAAGCGGTGTAGATTTAGAAACTTGCATAACAAACCAAAAAAACAGGAGCCATTTAATACTTATTTTTAAATGTAGAGCAGTTTTATTTGAATTTAGTAAAGTTGTACCGACCAGGGATTTAATATAAATGAATAGAAATTCCATCTATTTTAAAATAATAGTCAGTATTGTATTTATTCTTTCTCCAGTACCTGCAAACTCTACATTTACAGTCCTGTGATCTGCTGGACATTTTTAGTGGAATCAGCTTCTTCCCTCTGGACAAGATGACATACTTGAAAATCCAATCCTTTATGAACAGGATGGAGGAGAGCTTGAACCTGGTCAAATACACAGCTTTCCTCTACAACGATCAGCTAATATGGTACGCAGAACAAAAATTAAACCGTGCAAAGCAAGGCTTAAAAATTTCTTCTCTGCATGAACAGCACTGTCACTGGACTCCCTTTTCCTTGTGTTGAAGATCTTTTCGTTATTTGATTTTTTTTTTCTAATACTTTTATTTATAGAAAATAAAATGTTGCATCTAGACCATTGAGAGAAATTCAGCTACTGCCCAGGAAGTGACTTGGCTCCAGGGGGCATCAGCAATTTTTACTTCTACAACGTCTGGAGCTTGGTGTATTTCAGGTTAAATCTGGTATTGCATCCTTGAAAAAACCAAAAGAAGCAGGGACAATTGACAGTTTTGCTCGTGTAAATAAGAAGCGGAGTCGAGTGACAGTGTTGCTCGTGTAATTAAGAAGCAGGGATGAGTGACAGTGTTGCTTGTGTAATTAAGAAGCAGGGATGAGTGACAGTGTTGCTCATGTAAGTAAGAAGCGGAGTCGAGTGACAGTGTTGCTCGTGTAAGTAAGAAGTTTTAGTACATCAGCCTGTACTTGTATTGCTGTTGAAGTTGCTCTAACTGCTATCCAGTGAGTTGGAGAGTTTTTCCCTTCCCCACTGGATAGGGATGCAGTCTACCAGTAGAGCTTGGTGAAAGGACCTCTTTTGAAATGAGTATGCATGCAAGCCTCTATAAATAGCTAGAAATAGGAATCTCACAGAAGCAGTAGGGATTAGTCCTCACAACCTGGAGTGTCACAGATACCTCAATAATCTCTGGCTGGCATAGTAAGAGTGTCAAATATGGTTACTTTGCAATCTCATTTGAGGCTACTGGCTCAGTTTACTTAATACATTAAGCGTTATCACCGTTACTGAGGGGTTTTTGTTTGTTTGTTGAATTAAGTGTTATTATTCAGAGAACATGGGTTATGAGTATTGATACACAAAGGTTAACCTTATCAATACAAGTGTAAGAAATGCAGATATAGGTGTTAGTTAAGGCACTTTCATGTCAAGGATAGGGCTGTCCGAGTAGCTTAATTAAAATCAAGCTGTTTACACTTGTATTGATCCCTTTAAAGGATAGAAACCAGTATTGACAGTGGTTTGAATGCCCATTGCAGGTGCAGCACAGTAAGACTTTGCTGTTCCTAGAT
This sequence comes from Polyodon spathula, assembly GCF_017654505.1. Lineage (NCBI taxonomy): Eukaryota > Metazoa > Chordata > Actinopteri > Acipenseriformes > Polyodontidae > Polyodon > Polyodon spathula. The sequence continues at coordinate 5,812,143 of NC_054551.1, forward strand.
ACTGTGTGCAGGGCAGCCTGTCAAACCTCCTTAATGCCACTGTGAGTCATATTACCGGCTTGATCGCTTTTTCAACAGTTAATCTAAATGCGCTCTAGATAAGATCAGTGCTATATAATATTTATCACCAGAAAAATAAGAGCACAGATTATGCAGAATCACTGTAATTTAAACCTGGCAACAGTTTCTCAGATGGGTTTGATTGTTAGCAGTGTTCATGGACACGTCACCACTGTCCATTGGCGTACGGTTTCCCTTAAGACCAACTTCCCCTTTTAAAGGTAGAAATAGATGAGAGGTTGTGGCATGTTACTTTAACTATCCTATATGGTTTACTATCAGCATGTTTATATATATATATATATATATATATATATATATATATATATATATATATATATATATATATATATATATATATATGTATGTAGACTTTCATTAATCTGGACCCCAGTAGTCCTAATTGATGTATAATCCAGACCGAACCAAAATGAAATAAATGCTTCAGTATTATAGTTCTGTCATAACTTTGTAAGTCACTGTAGACTGTATTTTTTTCCCCAGAAGATTTAGTATTTGATTTTTAACTAAGTGTCATTTAGTGTCAAGTAATACAAAAATGACTACAAAAGATTTAGAAGTGAGTACTTTTTCGAGATTTACGATTATACTGCATTTACAGTATAATCGTAAATCTCGAAAAACTACTCACTTCTAAATCTTTTGTAGTCATTTTTGTATTACTTTAGTATAAATACATGTTAATTTGGATTCATATGTTGTTTTTTTCTGACTTTATGTGAACGAAAAGACACATTTGCCAGTTTTCCCATTGGAAATAGTGATCTTTTGAAATGTCACTGTCCTGGTCACAAAAGCAAAGTCTGTGGGGAATAATAGCCATTTTCTATACTTTTGAGGCATAAGCAATTAGGAAATAACACTTACTACCCAGGAACAAAAATTGTGTTACATAGTGTTATGTGAATCATGTTTATTTGGTTTCAGATCCATATCCTGTACCGTTTTGTATTGCTAAGAATTTTCAGGACACAAGCCATCAGACACACTCAGAAATTCAGTACAATTTTCAAAAACTGAAACATCTGACCGTTTTAAAGTTCAGTGGGGTGTTTAAACCCTGTAGATAACCAATCAATCAGCTGTTAAGCTGTCTTTTTTTTATTAAGCACAAAATAATAGTTAACACCTCACCATGGGTCAAGAAGCTTGATCTCTAAACAGCTAATCAATATAAAAATGTCTTTTTTTTTTCTTCCCCCCCCTAAAGGAGTGGTTTGGAACAAGATGACATGAGGATCCTGTACAAATATCTGACAACATCTCTGTTTCCACGCCATTCAGAGCCTGAGGTAGGGGAGCAAACTATTGCATTCATCTATATTGATCCAGTTAAAAATAATACAATAAACAGTCACCCAGGAATCACACTGAAGGGGCACTGAAGCTTCAAAGGAGAAAATCTAATTTTGAGGCTGTATAGCATCTTTCATGAACAAATGCCCAAAGACAGCAAACGTTGCCGTTGGTTTGGCAATAGTCAAGCATGTGCGCCTGGATTTAAACCACTTGAATAGTGTCAGCTTCTCTTGTTCCTCTTGGTACTTTTTGGTGTTCTTTTAGATTAAGGAAAATACCAAAAAGTTGTAACTTCGAGCACAATTTTTTGACAATGGTAATTTAAATGTTGATGTTGGAGTTTTAAAAGTAAATGGTGTTTAACTCTTCCTACCGCGATCTGTTTTTGTCAAAGTTGGCTGGAAGAGATTCCCCAATGAGACTGGAAATGGCTGGAAATCTTTTGCACTATGGGAGGTATGAGTCACTCTTAATTGCATTAATAGTTTTTGCAGATATTTTTTGGTGACTATTTGACGACTTATGAAAATGAGATATTACTGAGCATCTTCAGCATGTTAGTGTGTTTCTTTGTTTAGAAGCATGATGTTAAAATTATTGCCATTATTATATGTTGTTAAAGTTCTAGACCTTGTTACCTTGCTGCCACCTACTGGATAATTTCAGATGTGGAGTCTGCAGGATGCCGGAATAAGTTCTTCTTTTATATACTGTAGGTTTCTTACGGGACCCTCTAATCTAAAGGATCCTGAAGCAAAGTTTAGATTCCCCAAAATATTTGTGAACACAGAAAACACTTCTGAAGAGCTTCATTTGATTGTATATAAGGTAAGCATATGGGGGGGACTCTGTATATAGTCTTAACCGTTCTGCGCTAGTCGCTGTACAGTAACTGACAGATTACTCAAGTAGTATAGAAATGCCCCTCTGCTCAAAATAAGCAAACCAGTAAACTAATATAATATGTACTTCTATACCCATTGTTATTTATTTTTCATCAGCTGCTGAAACAGTTAAATGAATTACTTTCTGTAAATTTACTTTGTGCTAAAGAAACAAGCTTCTAGGATTTCCCAATGCTTAGCTGTCCTCCTGTTTTGTGTAAATAGAGACAGCAGATCTTTGTAATATGTCAACAGTGTTTCTTACACATCTGTTTCAGGCAATGAGTGCGGCAGTGTGTTTTATGATCAACAGTAAGTTCTGTCATATTTTTTAATCATCTTTTCATCACCTGTAAATTGAGATGTGCAGTAGGGAAAAAAAACTAGTTCACTGGAAAACTGCTGTTTTCTATTCAGAAGCTTGCCAGTCTGTGGGATTACTGATCCATTAACCACTGTTTAGTGGTGACTTTTGATATTCTAGTAATACCCATCAGTTACAAAGTGAGAAGGGGTTAGGCAGAGGGCAGGTTGCTGTTGCACGGAGGTGCTGATTCTGTGATCGACTGCTTGTCCTGTTCTTGTTTGCTGCAGCCTCTGTGGAGTTGACGAGAGAGTTCTGCGAGCAGCTCGACAGCCTGGTCGGACCTCAGCTCACTCTGCTAGCCTCAGACATCTGTGAGCAGTACAGCGTCAACAGGAGGATATCAGGGTGAGTGACTGCTCTGCACCAATCACCTTCATAATCTAATTGTCAGCCATAGCACTTTGCACAGGTGTTTCTCATACCAGTTATTCCAACTTGTCAAGCTGCAGTGAAAATAAAAGCAAATCACAGGAACTGTTTGAAAAATGGAACATTTACCAAAACCTTTACATTTAGAGCATGTCTGGATCCATTTGTATTTGTGATGAGGATCACGCTTTGCAACGCTGTGATAAATAAGACCACAATGATGTGCTTTTCACTTGAGATTTTAATACTTTGCTAGCTTATGAGAATGTAACTTAACCCCCAGACCCAGAATATTTTAGACATTTTTAATCTTCTACACTAAGAATAGGCTAAATAAGTAATGTTTTCTAATACATTTTTGTTATGGACCCAATTATCTTTCTGCATGGATTGCAAGGAGACACAGCAATATCAGTTTTGTAATTGTTCCAGGAAGTTAAATTATTAATGGCTTTGTTCCTTTGTCACTAAAACTAGAGAAGTTCAAGGCTCATCTTACTGATTAAGGCTGACCTTAAATTTTAATGTACACAGTATCTTCCATTGATAATGAACCGAAAGGCTATAGTTATGTCTAAAAGTTTGGCATCACCTAGAATAAACAACATGTAATCAAAGAATCTACAAAATCATATCGCAAAAGTCTACTGGAAGCCATAATAGTACAGTATGTCATGTTAGATTTCAAAATGTCACATTTTTCTATTCAGTTTTTCATTAAGTATATGGAAACCTACAGAACGGTATGTAACTCAATATGTTAATATAACATTATTCAGCAGGTTTCATTTGACTTTATGAAGCAAAATTAGTTCATTGTATAGGGTGATGCAACACTTTTGGCCATAGTTGTACACCTGTGTGCATTAGATGGGGAAAAAAAAATAAAAACTGATCTGCTACCTTGAATATTGTCTGTTGACTCTGTAGACCTGTAAAACACATGTTCTTGATCCAATCATGTTTTAATCCTGATAGATATCCTGATAGATACAAGTCCTTCAATATCAAGGACGATTGTCTGGCTCCTCAGTGAATGATCAACCTGCTCCAGGGCCTGTATTAATTGCTTGATAAAAACCTATTTGCAGGCCAGAAAAGGAGCCTCAATTCAAGTTCATCTACTTTAACCACATGAACCTGGCTGAGAAGAGCACCATCCACATGCGGAAAACAGCCAGCGTCTCCCTAACCTCCGTCCATCCAGAACTGATGAAGATCCTAGGGGACATTAACAGCGATTTTTCAAGGCAACTGGTTTTTATTTTACTTTCACAATGTATTGAGTGTTGATACATCACACTGGTAGACTGATTTAATTGTTAGTGTATCTTGATACATTATAAACCATCAGTATACATTTTAAAATGAATACACAATTTAAAATATTACGACTATAAATATTACATTTACACAGTCATTTTAAATACTCAATCTGGTCAACATACATGACTTTCTTTGATTCTTGGTGAATCGTTTCAAGTCTAATGATAATGATCCCAGAATAATGTTCATGGCACCTGTAGATATTAATTATTGATTGAATTCTTTCAATAGGGTTGATGATGATGAAGAAATTATAGTAAAGGCAATGACTGATTACTGGGTTGTTGGCAAGAAGTCTGACCAGAGGGAATTGTACGTCATTCTGAATCAAAAAAATGCCAACCTAATAGAAGTGAATGGTAAGTTTGTCACAAAATAATAGTTTGTTTTTTTTGACAGGTATATGTATGCAATATGCACAAGTTGATCCATGGTAATCAGCACAACTACATCATGTGTTAATAATTTAATTCCTGGTATATATCCTAGAAAATGTGCAGTTTATCCTTCAAATGATCTGTGTTTCACACTGTTATTCAATTCCACCCACTGCTGTTAGTTTCAACTTTCTTTCATGTTTAGGATGCATACTTTTCTTTACTGGACAGACCTTATAAGGAATCAGTATTTGCATGAAATCTTCTTTGCTCAATGCCCCTAAATCTGTTGTGTCATACAAGACATGTGAAAACGGTGGAAGATCTGCTGGCAGCAGATCAACAGGTGTAGTTTCTGCTAAAGATCTGGTGATGCAAAAAGATCTTAACCTTACCAGTGATCAAAGACTGACACTGTATGCAAATTCTGGTGACTATCTGATAATGAATTATTGATTATAAACTAATGCTTGTTGTCATTTGACTTGAGTATTCAAGATTCAGTAAAAAGAAACCAGAATTGTTTTATTAAACTGTTTTCTAAATTGTAACATTTTGTTTTACAGAGGAAGTGAAGAAACTTTGTGCTACACAATTCAATAATATTTTTTTCTTAGACTGAAGAACAGAAATATATTGAAGCAGATGACTTGAAAGCATTGCTGACTAAATATCTAGTATTAAAAAAAAGTTACATCAGCTATGCTGATTACTAAAACACCAATATTAGTAATGCAATAATTGTATTGTAAAAATGAACTGAAGTGTAATTTTTCACAATTTTTAGATTTTTATTTAAGTTAACTAATAGCTAATTGGCTTTCATTAAATTCCTGTAATAAAGATTTTACTGTAAAAGAAATATGAAACTGCATTTATTTTAATCATAAAGGCTGCAGTAAAATGTTTTTGAAGGGTTTTCTAAAGTTCATTCTATAACTTCATTAAAGTCAGGACTCTTCTATGTATTTCTTTAACAGACCTTTGTTAGATAATGTGCATCATGTTCACACTTCATGGCTTGTAAACTGCCAAGCACTTTGAATAAAACGAGAAATTCTAATTGTTTTGCGACTCCCGTTTTACCTGTCAATCATTTTAAACACTACATCCTGGACTAAACAATCATATTGTTGAGTTATCACTGGTATAAAGAGCTTGGTGGTTTACCAGTTATCATCATGAATAAGTGATTTTGATTTAGAATTACCTGTTCTGAGGTACTAACATGGAGTATTATTAGGACATCACCAGACTAAAAACCTCCCAACGACAGCTGCCTTACATACATACCTTTACTTAGTTCCACTTTGTGTCAGAGGCATCTCTTGGATTTATGTCATGTGTCATTCGTAGTTTGTTTCAGGTGTAACTCGAATTTTGTATAGGCTATCATGCATATTTCCTATCAGATGTCATAAATGAAATAGTGATTCCTTATTTATTCTCTGACAAACATTGCCCTCTTGTGGAATTAAGCTGTAAATACAGTCTATAAAATAAAGGCATGCAAATCTCATTAAATGTAATTCCATCATCAACCAAATAAAATTTTATTTGCATGAGACCATTTCAGCCCAGGCCGTGAAAACCATTACAGTATATTATCAGTTTCTAGTTTAATTTAATTTTCATTTTAAGTGTGAAATGATTACAGCACCGTAGGGCAAACCCACTGCAATTCAACATCATGTTTCCATGCGCATTCTGAATATACCTGGGAGTCGACCCTGCTGTCTGCATAGTTAAGTGTTTATTTGCATGGTTGATCCTGAAAATAAATGGATGTTTTGAGGATAAAAATAACATTTGTGTAACAAGCGTTTCTTTGCTAAAAAATGTCTATATTCAGTCCAGAAATGAATATCTTCATTCTTGTGATATATAGGTTTCATATAATCATTTGTATTTTTGGTGTAAACCTAATTTGCTGCTCTCACAAGCATGTTAATTTGTCCTGTAGGGCAGGGTTTCCCAATCCTCGTCCTGGGGGACCCCTGTGTCTGCTGGTTTTCATTCCAATTCTCAGTTACTTAATCAAACCCTTAATTGAACTTTTTAGGAGGTGAGTAAAAAGTTCAATTAAGGGTTCACTTAAGTAACTGAGAACTCAGTTGGCATGAACCTGCAAATGCAGGGGTGCCCAGGACCAAGGTTGGAAAACGCTGCTGTAGGGTACAGTGCAGTGGCGTGCCTCAGTACCCACAGGGTTAAAACAATGTAATAAAAATTATGGAAAAATATGTCCGTTATTTGAAAAAACGTTTTTAAATACAGAAATGAGTAATGCATTCATGAAATATAGGTGCAAACATTACTGCGTATTATCTCTCAGTTCAGAGAGGTGAGCGTCGGGTGTAGCAGCCACTAGAGGCTGCAAAAGAACCGTTAGCTCACACTCAAACACAATTCAACCAAATTTCTCATCTTTAGCCTGTGTTATCTTAATATTAAAGAAAATAAAAATAGGAAAATTAAATTCTAAACTTATTTACAAAAATATAGTAAAACAAAATACAGCTGGATCATTATAATACATCTACGGTTGCGCTGGCGCATCTTGTTTTTTTTTTTTTCGCACCCAAACAAAAAACAACTACTGCGGGGTCGGGCTGCAGGTCTTATTAAAGCAGATGTGGTCGGGTAGCGGGTAAGAAGACGGTGTTGCAGCGGATTGCGGGTCCGGGTTGATAGTGGGTTTTAAAAATTGCAAAAGACTGACACCGTGTCTTTTGCACCCTCTAGCGGCCTCTAGTGGCTACTACATCCGACCCTCACCTGAACTGAAAGGTAATAATACACAATAACGTTTTAAACTACATTCATAAACACATTAGTACTTTCTGTATTTTCCACACTTTGTCTTAAATTGTCTATTAAAGCTTAACGAGCTATTTGAGTGTGTGAGTTAAGTGTACCGCAACCGAAATTTTCACTGATGATATAAACAAACTAAACATTAGTTACATCCCATGCGTACTCTGTTAGAATAGTGCCTAGCTCACCCAGCGTCCTCCACAGATAAACTGTATTGCAGCGAAAAATAAAAATATACCGGTAAACTAATAACATAAACAGGTTTCGAGACCCGAGAGTAGGCAAAATCTACCAACAATTTAGCACCGCAAGTCATTTGTTAACTTTGATATCAATGCATATAAGGTTAAATAATTGCAGAGCTCTTAGCTGCACTAAATTTAAAACATTTTGGAAAACAGTAATTTGTAATTTCACGCTGTAATAGTCCTATCATGTTGTAAACTGCACCAGTCTAAGTTCATCAGGCTCTGCCCCCGAATGTCATACAAAGGAACTGATGGGGAAAGTGATTGGCAGGCTGACGGCCAGTGAAGAAGGAGTAGAAGAGACATCACCGCGCTGAAACGGAAAACATAAGGCGGGCCATCCTTTCTCTTTCCCTCAGAAGAGAAGGAGTGAGCGGCGTGAGGGGGATCGGGGTGCAGGAGTCCCAGGAAACGAGGGGCATTTTGTATTACAGTTTTATTCTTCTATTAAAGACCAGAAATCATGTCGATGTACAAAGTAAAGCCGATTAGCGAGAGAGAGATTCAGATTGATTTGCCCACCTGCATGTACAAGTTACCGAATATCCACTGTCACAGAAGCGGTTCTGACCATGCGCAAGATCAGGTAATGTAAATCGTGGACATGAAATCCTATTCGGTCGACTTCAGAAACTCCTGTCATTAGACTCATGATCCAGATCTTGTTATTTCCTAACTAACCTGTATTCTTTGAATGATATTTCAGTTGTTGTAGTCGATGTACACTGTATGTGTTTGCTGGAAAAATATATCTATTTTTTGTATCGCTAATGAAAACTCCTGACAGCAAGAGTCACCCGAATTACACCTATTATATTGGTTTACGGTTAATAATAAGTATTGTGGCGTATTTTGACAATTGGTGTAAATGCCCCGGTGACATTTACATTGGATTACGTGACATAATAATAATAATAATATCTACATTGACCGGTCATAATGATGTATTATTATTATTATTATATTGAATAACCGGCTTGATTAGCCGATGCACGCAGATTCAGTGTGTGGCAACAACAATACATATTTTTGATAGCCTACTTAATTATCCCCCCAAGGCAGTGTCGTACAGTACTTTCTTCGACTGCTTTGAATGTCACTGACTGCAATAAATGTGGCTGATTGATCACAGGTGACAATGAACGTCTCTCCTGTTGAATTGTGTATTCTGTCTCGCTCATGCTGGATCGTGACATATGTGTAGTTTCACAGCACAGTGCAATATTACGAGAAAGAAGTACAATTAAACTGTTGATGTTTACAAACCTTGACACACTATTTTGCACATTGCGGGTTTTGTCACAGTACTGTTTGTTGTCCTTGCAGGTTTCTCATTACATGAAAGACTTTGGTAATTGTATTGTCTAAGTTAAACTGAAGGTTCCTAAACCCACCATGGGCTTCTATTAAAATCTATGATTTTATCTTGTATGTCTGGAAAGGTGGATCCAGCATTGAAGGTGCTGGAAGCACGTCAAGATGAGATCATGAAGCGACTGTATGAATTAAAAGCAACTGTTGACGGGCTCAGCAAGACCATCACAACCCCAGATGCAGATATTGATGTGACCAGCATGGTGCAGGACACACCCAGCATGTCCTTGACTGGCTCTGTAAATCTGGATTCATTGTTGGGAAAGGCAAGTGTACATTACCTTATCAGCACATCCTCAAACCCCACCTCTTTGCCTGTTTTTAAATATCCATACACTAATTCAATGGGTCTTTCATTTACAAGATGCACTCCATGATATTTATTATAAAAATCTACCCTGTCCACAAAGCTGATTTTTTTTTTTGTTGTTTGACTGATTTTCTTCCAGGATTATGGTGCCCTAAGGGATATTGTGATCAATGCCAACCCCTCCCATCCTCCCCTCTCCCTGCTCGTCCTGTACAGCCTGCTGTGTGAGCGCTACAAGGTGCTGTCTGCGGTCCACGTGCACTCCTCCGTGCCCAGCGTGCCCGCGCACCTCCTCAAATGCTTCGGGGAGCAGGGCAACCACAACTACTCGCGCCACGACTTCCAGCTGGGCTTCACCCTCATATGGAAAGACGGTAAGAGAGGAAACACAATAGTTTTTTGTGTCGATCTCAATTTCACAAAATATAAACAAAAAATGGGGTTGGTACAATAACAATGTAGGCCACTAGTACCTTTGTTGGGTACAGGTTCTTCAACGTCGGACAAGCAGTTCGCAACCTGTAGCTTCCGATAGCTCAGCTAACAAGGTGACTACTGTTTTATTTTGTATTATTATGAAATACTTCAACAGCTATAAACGAAAACATTTTGCCTGATGTCAGGCTTTAGATACTTCAGGAGACTCCATGCACAATTACATCAAAGTTTGTAGCTGAAGGAACAGGCTCACCTTTATTTTCCTTAGGTATGGCAACAGACCTGTTCATCTGTCATCTAAATATACAGAAAAGTTACTCGTAATACTGTGTTTAGTGCTGTTTCACAAGACTCAGGCCCTGCCTATATTTTTCAGTGCCCAAGCCTCAAATGAAGTTCAACATCCAGAACATGTGCCCTATTGAAGGAGAAGGCAACATCGCTCGCTTCCTCTTCTCGCTGCTGGGCCAGGCGCAGGATGTTCTGACCGCCACGCTGGTGGACAGCTGGGTGGACACGGCCATGTTCCAGCTTGTGGAGGGCAGCAACAAGGAGAAGGCGACAGCGCTGCGCTCCCTCAACGGGGTCCTGGGCAGGACGCCCTGGCTGGTGGGCAGTGACCTCACGCTGGCCGATATTGTGGCCTGGTGCGCCGTGCTGCAGTCCAGCAGTGCGACGGACGTCCCTGCCAACGTCCAAAAATGGATGAAGTGCTGTGAGAATCTGCCGCATTTCAGCTCTGCTTACAAGCTGCTGAAGTGAGTTTAGTTAACAACGTGCTGTTTGTACTGATGCACTATGCTGTTTAAACCTGAGGTCGTTGGTTAGTCTCAAACAAGAGGTTTTGAACCCCAAACCCAAACCTTGTGCCTATACAATATTGGCGTGCTGTTTTAATAACCTGTTTAGAATTATTTGGGTCCTAATAGGTGTAATGTTAACTTCTGTAATAAAAAACTTTTAACAGTGTTTACAAGCAAATAAATTGTCCTGTGCTTCTTTCTGCAAGCTGACTTCACTTTCACTGCATGCTGGTTGTGAGATTTGGACTTGTTGGTTCTGGCTTTCTCAGAAAGGTCTCTTAATACAAAGACATGGGTGAAATAAATGTTGTCGGTGCCAAGGACCACATCATATTACCTGTTGCCCTTATTAATTCTTTTTAATATGCATATTTTGTTTTGAGAGGTCTAAATTAATGCAAAAGTACCAAAGGGAATTATAGTACGTTTTGAATACCCATGTATGTTTATTTGAAGCTGTTTACAACTAGGAATACTGTACAAGCATACAAAAATGAATATATTTATGAAATTTACAACAGATTTTGAATAGTTACAAATTCACTCTTTGTTCTGTCTTAATTTTGTTTCATACATTCGATTCACGTAGCGGAGAAGTAGTCTCGTCTCCAAGGCCTTTCTGAAGCAGGCTGATTTGTTCCTTCAGTTTTACAATTTCTTCACCCTGTTCTTCCACTGTCCTTTTCAAACTGTGAATAACCTGCCAAAGAAACAAATGCAAACCAATTTGAATTACAATTTGTTCCACCAAGAATTATGTGTCCAATGAATATTTCCCCTTGCCACAGCAATTCCCCCACACAGCTCAGGAGAACTGAAGGTTCACTGGGCATCCTCTGATCCCACAGCAACACCATTTTAATGAATTTACGATGAATCAGTGTTAAAATGAAATATATACAAAAGCAAAATGTGTTAAGACGTCATTCTAGGTTGCAATACGTACAACAAGCAGGGTGAAATGCGAGGGTGGAGCCACCCCCTGTTAATCCTCACCTCTTCTGTGTTGTGAAAGAGTTCGCTCTGCAGCAGCTGTGCTGCACTCGGTCTGCAGGAAGACACCTCGCTGATCAGCAGCTTGATGTGTTTAGAAAGAACAGGCCACTGCTGAGTGAAGGAGCTGGGAATCCTCCCCTCCCGCAGTGCAGTCAGGGTCTTCACCCTCTCCATCACCGTTCCAAAAGGAAGGAAGAGTTCCAGAGCCACAATGCCCATGCTGTACATATCAGACTGCAAAGCAAGACACAGGCACAGGTGTGGCACTCAGCAATATAGCAGAAAATAATGTATATTTGTAGATTTTATCGTGATAAATGTTGGAAAGGTTTGATTTTAAAAGATACATGTACATACAAAACTTTTCATTACATATATATCCGTATATGGAGCTGCTGATTCATTTGTTTGACTCATTTGCCCATTAGTTGCAAAACACAAACTTCAATAAGAATTACTCATTAGGAAAATATTACTGATATGAGTTTGAAAGTGTAAATAGTGGCAGAAGCCTGGTGAGTTTGTACAGTTCTATTGAGCAGTGTTATATTTTTATACATGAAACACATTTCCCATTTAATATCCAGATTCAAGGGATCACCTTTGAGTCGTAACAGGATCCTTCAAGTTGTTCAGGTGAAGCATAAATACACGTTCCAACTCCTAAGGTATGTGCAAAACCTGAATGAAGACAAATTCAGAAATCACAGGCCATGCTTGTTTTCCTTTTAGGGGGTCATTTATTGAAAATATTCCTGCAGTTATCAAAATTAAAATCTAATGAATAATTACTCTGATTCAGACGTGGTATTATACACCACATTTATACAATTCACTTCGAATGCATAAAGTGCTCCAGGGGATTCAGTCAGAGAATGGAAAGAAAGTCCAGAAACTTTTGAGTAGAAGAAATGTGTGTTCAAAAATACAATTGCACCCACAAAGTTTGTGGACGTTTTGTGCAGTCGTTGCTTTAGTAAAATGCTTTTCTAGTGGAGTTCATTTTATAGTACTCGCACGAATATTACGTTTTAATTACTTACCGCTGGTCTCTGTAGTTGGAGACAGCTGTTCGTTATCTTCAATGATCATATCTCTGCATGCCAGCCCAAAATCACCTATTCGGACATGGCAATCGGGTCCATGAAGGAAAATGTTTCTTGGCTGAAAAGGGTAAATACGTATTTTTTTTTTTCTGCCTTATCTGATACTTTTTAAACTAATTTTAAAAGATTATTAGTAGCTCTCATTAATTTAATGACTGGGAAAGAGAGCTTTCGCTTAATTGCCACTATAGAGCCATCAACACAAAAAGTAGGGGATTTCAGGATCCTCACAAGACTTGCATCATGCTTCCGAACGTCACTGTCAAACAAACGTGGCATTCTGAAAGAGTAGACTTGTGTCGGAAACCATATTTACTTATACAATCTGAAACACAGGTTTTTAATTAATTCATTTATTTATTTATTGGGGGGGGGTGTCATCAAAGATCAATCACCACTCGAAAAAAAAAAAAAAAAAAAAAATCAGGTCTTATTGCCTCCTAGTAGGAATAATTCGGGTCTTACTGTTTACCAGTAATGTGCACAACATATTCCGTTTACCTTTCATATTATTATTACACTTTCAAAGAGATCGTGTCCACGTTTAGTCGGGATGTAAATATTTCCCATTCCATTTACAGAAGCCTTTCCAATGAAAATGCAGATTTGTTGAGAACCGGGTAGCAACAGTTACTACGGCGTGACAACCAACCTCACTCAGAACCGCCCCAATAAAAACGAACGTTTTCATTCTTTTTTTTAAAAGTAGTTTTTAATTAGTTCATTAATGGGTAATGATAATACTAACCCTCACTGTAAGAATGTTTTTCTTATTGTATACGATGAAAGGGTGAACGAGACATTTTCAGCAGAACTAACACCATCAATGTTCATTACTGGTTACTAATAATCTATTTTTCCATTGATATACCGTTCGCACAGGTAACATTGATACATATGTTACGTCATAATTTTGGATGACACAAAACGCCGAAGCTCACAAGAAATCTACTAAACGTATTCCCTTCGGGAATTACAGTGGGGCTAGATTTACCGCCAATTTGTATTTATTTGTATTTACTCAATTGTAGTCACAACAATATTTCTTAATGGGCAACGTTAATAAGGGTCACACCAACCCTTGCTGTAAGCATCACAGGCTGCCTATCCTTCACCGGCAGGAAAAGTTGTCAAACGAATTCAAATAATGTTCATGCCAGGCTTCAGGAGGCGATAGTGAAAGGGGAGTCAGGTTGCACCAGTAACTTGACAAAGATTCCCTCGGTGATTGAACCAATCAATGTCTTGAAAAACTGCGCTTCCTTCCCTTTGCTTCAAATTAGTCTCACATTACAGTAGAATGCTAAAGTACAGTACTAGCCCGGGTCAGTTTTGTTCTTTTGTCTTGGTCCTCAAAAACATATAGAAATATAAACCCAGACTCAATTTGGGTTTGGGGTGTCAGCTCCTTTGAAAGTAGATCCGTGTTTTTATTTTGCTTGTTTTATTTTTTGTACACTGTAATGAAATAAGGAATGTACTTCCTGTATAAAAGATAATATTTAAGACCAATTGAAAAGAAAGGAGTTTACAATGCTTGCTTCAGTCAGGGGCCAATCCATTAGTCAGGTAGGCTCAGTTAAACAATCTTAGAATGGGTTTTTATTGTTCTTTTTTAGATTTTGTTATTTAAACTTGTCAAGTATTAGCAGTCAGGTTGGTTAAACACGTTTCTCAGATTGGGCATTATTTAATTAGAGAAATTGCCATACCCAGACATTCTGCACTGGTAGCAAGTGGACCACAGCACTTGTGGGACAGACTGCTTATTTTTAGAGGAGACGATTTTCTATTCAGGCTTACCAAGATATTTTGTGCGCAAAATAGTTATCTGGCAACAAACTCCCTATTCCCAGTTTTACTGCTAACCAAGAAAAAGGAGAACACTTTGGGGTACTACTCTATTATACTTGTGAATTGCTCATTAAAATCTTTTGCAGATTTTAAAAAGGAGACAAACTATTCAGATACCAGGGAATTTAAGGTGTCTGAGTAAGGAAAAATAGGCAATACGATCCAAACTCCTAGTCTTGCTGTAAATCATTGGTTGTTTCCATAATTTGTGCATACCTGTCCATGTATATGTGTGTGTATGTATGGACCCGTGCATGTTTGCTGCCTGCAGGGATCTAAGATCTGGAACATCGATTCACCCTGAAGAGCACATCTCCCCTGAACAGGCTGCTCACCCTCACCTACCCGCTCAAGATCACCAACAACGAGGGTCTCCTGCCCAGCGGGTTGCTCTATCTCGAGTGCCAGGATCAGAAAGACTTCCTGCTACACCTCACGCAGCAGCCCTTGGACCTGCAGGATATCTGCAGGATTGAAGCCCCCAAGCATTACGGGGAGAAGCACAAGGACAAGCTGAAGCAGATCCTACCCAAAGTGGTGTTGGGTTTTGTCTACAGCTGTCAGGATTTCTCCCAGCACGTGAACGTAGCTGGCCCAGTCAGAGGGACGTTTCCATCACTTCAAGAAGAGCTGACACACGCCTTTGAAGACGTGAACTTGCTGGAATAGGTGAAGCTTCCTCATTGCTCACGTACACTCAGTGTCATGAAACTGCCAACGTACTAATAAAGACAAGCCCTTCTGCAATTAAATAAAGCCTCATTCCTCTATCCAAGAGTGGGGGTTGGCACAATGCCTATCTAGCAGAATTTCATCCACCATGAATTTACATTCAATAGTTGACTAATTTAAACCAGATTTACTAAACTAGAGTTTCTCCTTCAATTTGTTTTGGCAGGGTACCATTTATCCAATAACACTGTAGACATCGCTGTGAATTCAAGGCTGAGACAACAGAATAAAATGATAAAATTCAGGGATGAAAAAAGCAACTTTTTTAGATATTTTAGATTGACTCTTTATGACCTGTAGAATTACCAGTATATTTAAATGCAATACAGGTGCTGAGTTCTGCATATGGAAGAATAAATTCACTTTACCAGTAAGAAAACAAGCAAGCAAACAATTCAACCACTGCTTCCCACGACTAAGCTGTTTTGCTCGTTTGCTATTATAATTGTTTTATACCTAAGAATCTACAGCAATAACTCACCTTTAAGTCTCTGTGAATGACTCCCATGGAGTGAATGTAGTCCACACCTTTCAGTATTTGCTGAAAGATGCTTATTGAGCGTTCAGCATCAACAAGGTAGTAAGGACCTGGTAATTAAATACATTGAATATTAGTAGTTTATTATGTACAGTGCCTATAGGAAGTATTCACCCTCCTTGGTTGTTTTCAGTTTGTTGTGTTACAACCTGAAATCTTAATGTATTTAATAGGGATTTTTTCCTTTTATTTACAAAACCTACTTAACACTTTTCCATGGGTGAAAAAACAAATCAATTAAAAATAAAAATCTGAAAAGTTTTCATTAGATCAGTATTCACCCCCTTTGCTATGACACTCCTAAATAAGATCAGGTGCAACCAATTGCCTTCAGAATTCACACAATAAGTTAAATGGAGCCCATCTGTGTGCAATAAAAGTGGTTCAATGATTTCAGATTAAATACACCTGTCTCTAAGGTCCCACAGTTGGGTAGTGCATTCAAAGCAAAGATACTACCATGAAGACCAAGGAGCTTTGGGATAAAGTTGTGGAAAGGCACAGATCAATGGAGGGGTATAAAAAGATTTCAAAGGCACTGAATATCCCTTGGAGCACAGTCAAGTCGATCATTAAGAAGTGGAAGGTATACGGCACCACCCAGAATCTACTTAGAGCAGGCCGTCCTCCCAAACTGAGCAGCCGGGTAAGAAGGGCATTGGTCAGAGAAGCCACCAAGAGGCCAATGACAACTGTGAAAGACCTACAGCGTTCCATGGCTGTGATGGGAGAAACTGTCCATGTGTCAACAATCGCTTAGGTGCTCCACAAATCTGGCCTGCATGGAAGAATGGCAAGAAGAAAGCCATTTCTGAAAAAGCCCATGTAAAATCCAGCTTTGCATGTAAAATCCAGCTTTGCATGTAAAATCCAGCTTTGCAAAAAGGCATGTGGGAGACTCTGAAAAGATGTGGCAAAAGATTCTGTAGTCCAATGAAACAAAAATTGAATTATTTGGCCTAAATGCAAAGCGTTATGTCTGGTGCAAACTCAACTCAGCACATCCCCCAGATAACACCATCCCTACTGTGAAGCATGGTGGTGGATGGAGCTTAATACAGGCAAATCCCCGAGGAAAACCTGCTTCAGTCTGCAAAAGATTTAAGACTGGGGCGGAGATTCACCTTTCAGCAGGACACTGACTCCAAGCACACAGCCAAAGCGACACTGGAGTGGCTTACAAACAAGAAAGTGAATGTCCTAGAGTGGCCCAGTTAAAGCCCGGACTTGTATCCAATTGACAATCTGTGGGATGATTTGTAGATTGCTGTCCGCCAATGATCCCCATCCAGCTTGACAGAGCTTGAACAATTTTGCCAAGAAGAACGGGCAAATATTGCATGATCCAGATGTGCAAACCTGGTAGAGACTTACCCCAAAAGACTCACAGCTGTAATTGCTGCCAAAAGTGGTTCTACCAAGTACTGACCCAGGGGGGTGAATACTTATCTAACCAAGACATTTCAGTTTTTTTTTTTGTTTTTTTTCATTAACTGTTGTTTCACAATAAAAAATTCTCTTGCCTTTTCAAAGTGTTGAGTAGGTTGTGTAAATCAAAGGAAAAAAATCCCATTTAAATGCATCAAGATTTCAGGTTGTAACACAACAAACTGTGAAAACGTCAAGGGGGGTGAATACTTACTATAGGCACTGTATACTATTTTATTAGCATGCATATGTGCCATTGCAAATATATTTATACTAATCTAACTAAACAAAAATAGATTGCTTTTCTCACCAGCAGCAGCTGAGTTTTCTCTTGGCCCCGTGTTTCTGTTTAAAATCCAGTCCTGCAGAGAGATCTCACAGAGCTGCATCTGCATGTACAGCATGAGGTGGAACTGCACCTAAAAAGAAAATACATGTATATTTAGCAAGGTCCTCTTCTTTTCTAAACCACTAGAAAAAGCACCTTTGTGGAATTGCCATTTCCTTTTCTTGGGAGCGGTATTTGTTACAATTTAAGCATTTCTGAGGGGATACAGAGCCTTGGTCCGTGTGACTAAATCTTCACTCTGACAGATTAAATAGTACACTTTTTATGCGATAGAAAACCATACAGCTGTGCATGTGTGGAGACCCATACCTCCGAGTATCTGTGTACACGCCTGTCCTTCTGTGGGCACTGCTCGCTCCAGAGCTGACTGTCACTCTCTGTCCAGAAGCTGTTAGTGATCCAGTCTCTCCAGTCTGTGGGCACAGACCCACCCGAGCTCTTGTCTGCGTCGAATGCTTCAGTCCTGGGGGACCCAATGTATGCACAGGGAACCACGTCCTCCACCACTCCTTTACGACAGTGTCCAGATAAACCCCGGAGACCGTGCTTCTCCTCTAGGGACCTGTCGACTCTCTGAGAGGATGAGGTACCCTGTGAACTCTCCTTTCGCCAGTCTAGTTTGGGCAGTGCTTCTTTATTGACGGCTGCAGCGCTGGAGTTGGCGAAGACTATAGAAGTGCTGCTGCTGCTGCTTTCCACACTGTACATAGAGGGGAGGAGGTAATGTGTCAGCTCAGTAACTCCTCTTTACTGTCCTTTCCAAAATAAATAATATCTTGGTTTTTGCTAATAATGTTTTAATAAACCTATATTTTTGACCGCAAAAAAACAACACATAACCACTATAACAATGTACCACATTAGCCAATTTTGTATGAAAAAAGAGAAGAGTGATCAATTTAAAAAAAAAAAAAACCCTTTACATACTCTTCTTGCATTGAAGGCTTCTCCAGTGCTGGCAAATTACGAAAACAGGGCGATGAGGCTAAAGATTGAGAACAAACAGGTTCATTTAAGAACAGGTTCACAAAGATGGGATCAAGTACCAGTTCAGTCTTCAACAATAATGCATATATATCATGGCAGACCTACTTACAAATCAGCCTTTGTTACTATCAACAAATACATCTGCAATATTTAGTAATGCGGACAAAACCTTCCATAGAAAATGCCTAAATGTCAAACCAGCAATAAATGTGGCTACTACACTACAAATGAGTAAAAGAGTCAGTGTAAACGGTTGTGTAAATACATTCTAATAGCAAGAGGGACATTTTTCTGCCATAATACTTTATAACAGAATCAACACAAAGACACATACAAACAGGTCTAACATTTAAAATGCATTTAAAATAAAATGTTACATAAACTCTTACACAAAACCCTTGATAAAGAATAAGTGTACTGGGTGCACTGGTATAGCTACACAAAAACGTACTTGTTACCAGCAGTGGCTGCACATGCTCGATCCAGGCTGTATGATACCCCACAATATTAGGATGCTGAAGACCAGCCAGGACTTTAACTTCTCTGAGAACCTGCGCCAAAACATAAATAAATACATGCTGTCGTCACTTATCAGAGGTCAACACACAGGAGGGAATCAATGCTCCAGAACAGTTTAAATAACAACCCACCTTTAAACAGCCGTCCCTTGTAGCTTTCCTGATAATAACTTTCTTCACTGCATAAAACTGACCGTCCAGCTTGTTTTTTACCTGGAAGGGAAATAGTCCTTCTTAGTGACACAGTAAGACTGTCGGGTCACGTTCATCTTACTGGCAGGTTCAGCAGTAAGACTCACTACAGTGCAATACTTCAATCAACCAAGCAGCTGTTGTCAGATAACAGCAGGTGGAGCAGTCTGCTTTCCCCAACATGAAGTCAAGAACTCTGAGAAAATGCCCATTCCGATACAGTACTGGAAGAGAGTTGCAGTACCTTGAATACTTTCCCATAGCTTCCTTTCCCAAGTTTGGCAATCTCTTCAAACTCACTGAGGTATCGAGATGTCTGTGCTTTGCTAAGTCTGGCATTATTCCTATGAAGACAAAGAAAAAAAAAAGAAATTGCTAGAATGAGACTTTTTGTGAATGATTCCTGGGTCATAGGGGTGTTTAATTCACTCAGTTAGTGACAAATAAGTACAAAATGTAATTTAAAAAAGATCAATACCTGAGCATATTGGACTCAGCAAGTCTTAGTTCCTAAAATCAAGGAAAGACAAGTTGGAATTAAAATGCTACCTCAAAGATATTGTAGCTAATACTATAAATATATACTTAATATAGTAATACATGAAAAGTCAACAGTCTCTTGTGTTCCGGCTGCTTCCCTACCTGTGGATGTAGTGTGCGGCTTGCTGCTTGGAGTAGCTCGGCAAAAGCTTGGTTGTGCTGCAGCCTTACGGTACTGAACTCGTCGCTGAACACAAATGGAGAAATCAGGTTCATGGCCGCCATTTTCTGACATATCACTGGGAAAAGGTAAAAAGCAAAGAACAATACTGGGATATCCACCACAGGGCAATACATGTCTATGGACATACAAACAAAGAGTGCGCACGGTTAGCTCATGCTGTGCATTTAGCAACCTTTAAACAGAACTCGTGAGCGCTGTGGGTCTTTCTCATAGACGCAGCACAGGTGTTCCAGCAGAGACCCCAAGAGGAGCTGGTTCGGAATCACGGCAGTGAGCTCCACCATCGAGGGGTATTTCTTGGTGCCCATCACAACTTCACACTCGTCGGGTGAGTCTGAAGCTGCAAAAAAAAAAAAAAAGATTAAAAAACTTTAAGAACTGCAGCATCTGAAAACTACAAACCCACACAATGCACTGTGAATAATCTATATTGGTGTTTCTCAACTTTTTAAAACCATAGGCCACCGCAATGTTAAATATTCGGGGGCTGTTTTTAAGCATTTCACCCTACAGCAAAGCTTACAAAAATCACACGCTCATTTTAATCCATTGAAGTACCCCATTTATTTATTTATTTTGAAAAAAAGCTGAACATTTGATATATTTATGTCATTTGATACATTATATTTTGACTCAGCTTTTGCTGATAACGAAATAACAAAAGGAAATTAAAATAATGACTATATTAGAGTTACAAATGCGCCAAACAATTACAAATTAGCCTGTCCTCAGAGGGCACTGGCACTTCAATAGTTAAAAAGATATATAGAGAAATACCAACTAAGGTTTATTCATCATTCTGTCTTGTTTAAGGGAGGGTGTGTATGGGTGTACACCGTATCTTCATTGCAACACACAGCCGCCCTGGCCACTAACAAAAACAAAACCCTAACGAGGCTTTGAAACACAACCGCCTTAATGCAGATATGTGTAACAAAAAATAACAAAGTAAACAGTTGCTTACTAGATTTAATGCAACCTATTTATTTATTTATTTATGTTTCCACGCTTGTATTTCCAATGTTGACATTTTATAAAATAATTGTGTAAAATCAGCGTCTTTTTGGATTATATGAAAATGATGTAACCCTGTAAGCCAAATAATTTTGGAAATGAGACAAGCTACTTTATTTATATAAATGCGCATACATGAGGAATTCTGGCTTGTGGGGCTGGATCAGAAATATAAGGTGGCAAGCCTTACACCATGGTCATTACAGTTATATATATATATATATATATATATATATATATATATATATATATATATATATATATATATATATATATATATATAAAATATAACTGTAATGACCATGGTGTAAGGCTTGCCACCTTATATATTTCACACACACACACACACACTAGCTATTGTTCTTTAGTGAAAGTAATTTCGTGTATGGCTCGGTATTTTAAAAACTACACTACAAGATATTCCTTAAGGAACAGATTACCACCAGCTTTATCTTTACATTTTAGTAGATTACTGCAACCTTGATCCTTCGACCTTTGTTTAACCGGACATACACCGCAAATGTTATTCATTGCGTAAGCGACATTTTTTAAACATGGTAATTTACAAAGACAGCTGTTACCAATGCCCACTTCTTTGCTCGTATATTGAAAAGTGTTAATCTTACACAATCTGCCCGGTATTTGCACAACCAACCAATCCAACACGTGGTACAGATTACTTAACTGTCAAACTGAACATCGTCTTCTTCGGGGAAATCCAAGCACAATTTGTGATCATTTCTTCTGCCAGACAGTTGAGTCCCGTAGATTAACGACAGACCGCTCGCACCACCTTCTCCTGAGACAGAGCCTCTTCCATGAAACATTTCTAAATATAACTCGCCTCAGTTTCTGTTAACTTGCAGGGCAGGCGTACCGTACTGCACACATGACAGCGGACGCGATAACTTTATCTTTTAGGCACTATAAATAAAATAAAAACATAAAACCTTAGTTGTAGTGGCAGACATAATAGCGCAGATCTAACGTACTTCTGATGAAAAATATATCATTCAAGACCCGCAAACTAGCTGTCGCCTTTATGGCTTATTTTGGAAAACCAAAAAACGACTGCAGGATCTCTGCTAGGGATTATCTACAAATTATACAATTTGTTTCTCGCGTAAATCTGATTAAACTGTCACCGATTGACAGCAAATTATTATTATTATTATTATTATTGTCAGTTTATTTGGCAGACGCCTTTGTCCAATAATAATACGTTTAATAACCCTTCTAAAAACGGTGCAATGTGTTACAATCAGAGTGCACACTATGAACATACCACAGAGACGCCGGTGGGAGTCCTTCTTGCCAATAGCACCCCTGCAGGCGCGGAGGAACGTTTTCCTTTTCTCCGCCTGGCTCACCTCGTGAATACCCGGATGTACTCGTAGCGAATGTACGTCATTGTTCACCGCCGGACTGTCGCGGTTTGTCGGGATGGAATTAACGCTGCCTCAGTAAAACAGGTTAGGGTGCTTATATGTGTTTATTTTGTTAACATTTGCTTCATCTACCAGCAGCGCAGAAAGTATTACCGTGTAACGGGAGCGCACATCGCTTTTTAAATGCTAGTCCCTTTTCTTTACTCCCCTTCTTCGCGTTACGTTAGCCTCAGTGTGGTGCCGGGGACTTGTGTGGAGAACACGGAGCGCCGGTGAATTTAAAATTCCGACGCTTCCTTTATTTAAAACCCGTTTTTTTTTATAGATGTAAGCTGAATGCAACTATCCACCGACTGCTCTACCACGCTTTTAAACGATACTGGCGATTTTAGCTCGGCGATGTAACCCGCGGGGAACAACACTAAATCAGTCGGCAGCTTTAGAGCATCTATTCATCAAGTCCTTGTTTCGGTTTTATTGTTACGTTTTGCGTTGCCATGGCGTTTGCAGTATCACGGCGGTTCCACGTACAAGCAAGTCTGATCTGCCACGAGTTTAATTGCGAGGTTCTTGATCTTTTCAGTGTTAAAAGTTTCTTGCTTCCTCCTTCCTTGTGTTGTTTACTGTACTGGGCCTTGTTGGCAGGCGTGTACAGGTGCCTCATATTGATAACAATAGTTGATCTCGCAAGATTCATTTGTCCTGGTACCTATATGGTAGTTTTATGCTTGTTGTTTCTGTCATACGTATCAAGGTACAACGGTTTTAAGCAGGTTTTAAATGTTCATTTCAATTTATTTTATTATAGCGCCTTTCATATCTTAAAGCACGTCGGCTAAAATAAAAAAAAAAAAAAAGTTTGCGGTTTCAAGCAGTTGTACAAATGACAAAATAACAATTGATAAAAAATATCAATAAACAATAAGTGTGTATCTCTTGAAGTACATTTCAACTGTTGTGTGTTGGTTCATTTACAGTAAATAAAACTGACACATTCTAACAACGATGCGGTACATTTAGTTTTTTGTGATTTTTAATGAGCTGTTGAATGTAAAGAAATCAGTTATTGTTAATGTTCGTTTCGGTCTTTCTACGTTTCTCTTAATAGGGATGCCCTTAATATTTTGAGCTTGGTTCATTCTGCAGTGTAGTATAGTGATAGACATTTCCCTCGTATTTTTGATTACCGTAATGTTGGCACAATATGCACAGTAGGTTGCGGTGGTAACATTTCCCATCAAAGTTTGTACTGTCCACAGTGTATTTTGTTTGCCGTTGAAGTTACCAGTCAGTCGCTGTTATAACATAGGGAGGTTGTATCTTTTCATATTTTTGTTGGTGGATATACTCGTTTGAAGAAAACAAAAACCCAATTTGAAGATGTAGTTTAAAATATGTCTTTAAAAAAAAAAGTCACATTATGATGATATGTTACTATTATATAATTAAACATGATTTGTTAAAAGAATGTCATGCATGGGGGTATGCAGTGGTTGGATCAAAAGTAGAAATACCTGGCATTTGTACCATTCCTGCTTGTGCTATGATTATTATGATTATTATTATTTGGCAGTTACCTTGGATAAAGATGTCTTACAATAATATTTAAATAATGTAGTTTACAGTAAGTGCAAATTATAGTACTAAAGTACAATATGAAATAAAATCCAACAAGTTAGGATTACAACAATTTATACCTACAATGCAAATATACTGTAGTACACAGTAGGAGGTGCAGATCAAGAGGTCTACAAGTACAGTCTAAACAGGTGAGTCTTGAGGAGGTAGCGGAAGGCATTAAGAGATGGGACAGTCCTGAAGTTCTCTGGTAACTGGTTACACCACAGAGGGGCTAGAGAAGAGAAGGGGTGGGCAAGGGAGAGTGGAGGGAAGGCATGACCAGTCGGCCAGTAGAGGAGGAACTAATGGGTGACAGGGGGTGTAGGGTGACACGAGGGATTGGAGGTAGGAGGGGGCAGTGTGGTGAAGAGTGGTAGGCAAAAGCCCAAGGATCTTGAATTGAATGTGAGCAGAGAAGTTGCCAGTGGAGGGTGCGCAGCAGTAGGGTAGCATGAGAAGAGCAAGGTTGGGAGAATACAAGACGAGCAGCATAATTTTGAAAGAGTTGAAGGGGGCGGATAGTTAAAACAGAGATGCCAGCAATGAGCGAGTTACAGTAGTCCAATCTGGAGAGTATATGAGCTTCGACTAGGAGTTGAGTGGAGTAAGTAGTGAGTAAAGGACAGATTCAATAGATGTTTCTAAGAAAAAAAGTGGCAGTGCATGTCAGGGAAGAGATGTGTTGGTTGAAAAGTGCATTTGTATCCAAACTGGCTGAAATTACTGGTATTTCACACTAGTCAAAAGGGTTGACATTGTCATTCTGGAAACCACTGGGTAGTTCCACTTTCCTGACGGAAGTGTGCCCATTGTGGCACCTTCATTTAAATAAATAAATAAACTATCCAGGACTTTGAGAGTTGTTGTTCTTTTATTTTTTTCCCCCACCAGCAATGAACAATGACAATAGTTGACAAACCAAGAGAGACTTCTGAGTCTGGTCAGTCTGAGCCCTCTGGCTCCCTGACCCCCTCCTCCTCTGGAGACATGGACTCAAGCTCAGCGAGTTGGGGCGCTGTATCATCTGCCTTGGACGCCCCTAAAAGTAAAGCCTCTTCTGTAGGACCGACCCCGGGAGCTGCTGTTTATTCCAGTAGTACAACACCTGTGCAAGAGAAACCAAAACCCACCATACACAAGGATCAAAGTAGGTTTTGAAATTTGATGGGAACAGTGTGTGGGTACATAAGTAGAATTGTGTCACTGTTCAAGTGGCACAACAGTGAATTAATCTGATGTATTACTGTATTTTTTTTTTATTTGTACAAGAACCTACTTGGGACAAAATCTCATTATGTAAGCAGCTGTGTATGGCATAAATTATCAAAAACCTGCAATGAAAACTCTGTAGATGCATACAACTGAGTTAATTAATTACACTTATTTCTAATGGCACTTGCAGTATAGATTGGCTGGAGGAAGCTCTACAAATGTCTTATTGAAGTAGTTTTGTTCCTGCTTTGTTCAGATGGTTAATACGTTATTAGTAAATTAAAGTAACAGGTTGTGTTAATTATATTCTTCCCCCAGTAACTCACTCCAACTGCTAGATCTAATATGATAAGACTTGCTTTGTAATAAATGATCATTATTAACAAGCATCCCACATTGTCTGGCACTCATGCTAATCCTTGTTCCAGACTTGGCAGGGGGCGGAGATGGGATCGCTCCTCCACAGAAAGTTCTATTTCCAGTGGAGAAACTCTGCCTAAAGTGGCATCAGATACATCGAATTGGAGCTGGACTCCAAAATCTGGGCAACACTTGCTTCCTGAACTCGGCTCTGCAGTGTCTCACCTACACAGCCCCCCTCGCCAGCTACATGCTGTCCCGTGAACACTCCAAAACATGTAGGTGTCTGGGCTTTAAAATGGTCAAAGAAATGGACGTTTTTGGCATTGGCAGTGAATTCAAATTACAGTACCATGTCGTTTTTGCCTTTTGTACCAACCAACACGTTGTTTATTTCTTCTTCTTTTTAAGGCCACGAGGCTGGATTCTGTATGATGTGCACAATGCAGAATCATATCACCCAGGCCTTTGCCAACTCTGGAAATGTCATAAAGCCCATGTCTGTCATAAATGACCTAAAACGTAAGTAATGTTCAATCGACAGAATGTTCTTGTGATATTCTTGTCTGGTATTCTTGATCTTTTTCTCTATATGTATGTCTTCATTTGGACACAGAAAAAGCAGACTAGAACTACCAGCTTGTTTCATTACAGTGTTAATATGAGGCCAAATATACTAACCTGTATATAACAAGTAGTAATTGGGTTTAGCATCAGGCAATGGAATTTGTAATAAGCAGCTTTCCTTGAAACTGTTTTTATGTCGTTCTGATTTTTAGGTATCGCCAAACATTTTAGATTTGGGAGCCAAGAGGATGCACATGAATTTCTCCGTTACACTATTGATGCTATGCAAAAATCGTGCCTCCCTGGAAACAAGTAGGTTTAAAGTACTGGTATAAGCAGAGAGCCCTTTTTAATAATTTTTGCTTAACCTTCCTATGGCTTTGCTCCTTTTTTGTTTTTGGTTTATTTTCAGCCTACATTGGGTTTTCAAAAAAAAAAAAAAAAAAAAAAATTCTATGGTCAGAATATAGTACTTGGGCCAATAATGCCCAAGCCAGTATATTTTTTACAAATCTTATATAAATAAATTGCAATGGAAAATTGTCCAGTGCTTTATTTACTCTGTGTAATTTACAAGTCCCTTATTAATTCACATTTTTAAAGGTGGTCCTTGGACAAAAAGCTTTAATATATTGTAATTTACTGTCATGTTCCAGTCTTAATGGTCTAATGTTGTTAATGTTATCTACTACAAAGAGTGTGATTAGTAACTGTTTAATTCGACAGGTTGGACAGACAAACGCAGGCCACCACATTAATACATCAGATCTTTGGGGGCTATTTGAGGTCCAGAGGTACATTTACATCAGTACTAATTGCATAGCTGCATTTCTTCTTTTTTTTTAATAAATACTTCATTTGATATTTAATAATTTGTGTTTCTATTTCAGTAAAATGTCTGAATTGCAAAGCGGTTTCTGACACTTTTGATCCGTATCTGGATGTTGCTTTGGATATTAAGGTATGCTCATTTTCATGGGAGGAAAAGTGTTGCACACCTTTCTTCTGAATTCAATACGTTTCCAGTCCAGCAATGTAGTAAACAAAAAAAATAATTAATCCTGGTTTGTTTTATATTAACTCTTTAGAGAAGCACACTTTTTTCCCCCCCACAGATAACAAGATTTTCAAAATTGTATTTTTCCCAAATAGATCTGTGTAGCATTACTAGTAAGTTGTTGGTGATTTTTCTATTTCCAGACTGCACAAAGCATCACCAAAGCACTTGAACAGTTTGTAAAACCGGAACAGTTGGATGGAGAAAACGCTTACAAATGCACCAAGTAAGGGGATAGTTATTTTGTACTACAGTAGGAGAGGAAAGGTTGGTGGATAAGGATTTAACAAAACTAAAACCAAGTCGTGCATATCTGGTGACACTTGAAATACTAAGACTGAAGGGCCATTCCTGGCCAGCCTGTGTGGTGATAAGTCTATCCTAAGGCACAGGCTTGCTAGTTGTTTTATTGACGACTTGTATAAAGAAACAAAAGTTTCTTGAAATCATACGAGCGGTGAGGGTAGAACTAATAACAAAGCACGACTCTGAAGTTTTCTTTTTTTAATATTGATTCTGTTTTTTAATTTACACTTTTTGTCATTTTAAGGTGCAAGAAAATGGTTCCAGCATCAAAGAGGTTTACAATACACCGAGGATCCAATGTGCTTACCATATCCTTGAAGCGTTTTGCCAACTACAATGGGGGCAAGATCACAAAGGTACGAGCAAATTGACCTCCTTATTTCGTACTTGTTAAAATACTTGGGATCTGTTCTTTTTAACCCTTTGCAATCCATTTATTCAGCGCTTATCAGGCACGTCAGGTCTAATTTATTTTTATATGCTCTGTTTATATTACACGCACTGTTTAATTTTTTTTTTTCAGAGTAAAACAGGTTTAAAAGCACTGAATCGCAAAAGCACTCTCAGTACTGCGTCTCCAGCCAAGCCCCACCCCTTGTTCGTTGTATTTTTCACATACCTCTTTATAGATGTGCATCCTGATAAATCCTCTCCTGATCACTCGTTTTATCACCAAGCTCCTCAATAATGCGATCCAAGTCATTATTTTATGCCTGTGATATTCTTTGAGCGCTGGATGCAGAAGCAGCTATCTCCTTTGTTTATGTCTGTGTTATCTATGTGGTGCATGGGACTATCAGTTATGCCCCCTTTTTTTTACGGTTTCATTCGGCCATTGAGATTTTCTCGGCTTTTTCTGGAGAAAATACTACTAGAGACCTGTGTTTACGTCTTTTTGATGATATCGGACTGGAAAGGGAAAATTGTAATGTCGGACCTGGTTCAACATAGGACCGCAAAGGGTTAAGTGTATTTTATATATTTATTTGTTTCTTGATTTATCAGTTGATCTGGACTGAAGTTGGTTTAAGTATATTTTTTTTTTTTTATGAAATTGCTCTGCAATGAGTTTTTTTTGAGCACAGTATAATTCATTACTAAGTGTTCAATGTGTTTTCATTAAACCGTTCTTGTTTCTTAGGATGTGAGGTATCCAGAATTTCTGGATATTCGTCCGTTCATGTCACAATACAATGGGGAGCCAATTCTATATGGCCTGTATGCCGTTTTAGTGCATTCTGGGTTTAGTTGCCATGCTGGACACTACTATTGTTACATAAAGGTAATGTACAGATTTGTATTCATATGTAAGTGTATGCATGACAACAAGTTTTACAACTCAAATCCATTCATTTTCTTGATGTTAACAAGACAATCTGTTTTTCTTTATCTCAGGCCAGTAATGGACAGTGGTACCAGATGAATGATTCTATAGTATCCACTAGCGACATCCGGTCAGTACTCAATCAGCAGGCTTATGTACTGTTTTACATCAGGTAAGTCTGGAGTCTGGTTTACCTATTTTGACATGTTTAGAGCTTTGTTATGTCAATTACTGTAATATAAAAATGCTTTGTTTTGGTGTATTTAAGGTCTCCAGATATTAAGAACGGAGGCGATTATAATCATTCCACACGCACCCCAGGACAGTCCTCCCCTCGCCCCATAGTGAGTCAGCGCCTGGGTGGCACCAAGCAGCAGACAACAGGCTTCATTGGACCACAGCTCCCCCCTCATATGGCTAAGGTATGTTGACACCTACCATAGTCTAAAGTAATTCTTTTCAAAACAATGTGTAGAGTCTGAAAGTGATTTTTATTGTACTTGCATCAGCGATGAATTCCTTTTTTTATTGTAAACCTTTCAAGTGTGGCTGGTAAATCGCATCATCCGGCCAAAACAGTAACATTTTCATTTGTATAGTACAAAAGTAAAACAACCTGGCTGTAGAATTGGGCTATTTTATTTATTTAGTAAACATTTTATTTATGCAAGGTCACTTTTGAAATTAAATTTCTTTTACAAAGGAGACGTGTCTAATCGCCTGGGCAACATATCACAGCACATTTGACATCACCATTATGTGCCATTGTTGCTTTAGTATTGGAACTTGTTATCCTTTACATTGGTGGAAAATATATTTTTTGTTTTCTTTCAGAGTTCCAACCACATCAATGGAAACGGCTGCGTGAAGGAGGTTCCCTGCAGTTCCAAGGCGAGTTCCAGCAACACTGTTATAAACAGGATGGGGTCAAGCCAGCCTTCCACTTCTTTCAAGAACCGTGCGCTCAGCAGGCCCACCATTATTCCAGAACCCGCTAAAAGGCCAAAGCTGACCTTCCAAATTGGACAGAGCAAATCAGCACGTCCTTCCCATTCCCAGCCCAACTTTCACAGCAGCCCCCTGGACAACCTGTACAAACCCAGCACTTCCACATCCGCCATCATCCACTCCTCAACCGCGTCCTCCTCCTCCTCTACTGCACAGTCTACCTCAGGAGCACCCAGCTCTACGGCTCCAGCCACAGTATCGCGAGCCGACACGCCCCCTGATCCCCCTCGTTCTAAGATGAATGGCAACCCTAAACGTAGTGCCAGCTGCCTCGTTCCGTATGCAGAAGAATCCTCTGAAGAATCGGATGAGGAGCCTGGTCCTGTTACAGCAAATGGGCATGCAAAGCCCCTCAATGGAACAGTTAATGGAAATAGATTGGGCACATTCCCGACCTCAAGTGCCACTCGTCCACTTCCAGACCTCGGACAGAATCATTTGGGTGTACCTCATTGCAAGGCAGAGTTGAACGGCCTGACCACTATGGCAGTGGAGTCTGAAGATACCAGGCTCAAGGTTGAAACAGTGAGCTGCCCATTCAAGCATAGTAAAAAACCCATTCAGAATGGCTTGCTAAAAACGAACGGTTTTAATCACAGTGATAAGGTGAGCTGGGGGATTTTTCATTCTTTTTTAATCAATAAATAGATAAATAAGTAAATTGTTTACATGGGTTGGAAAATCATTGGAGGAGGTGCTTTATTTAAGAGTGAAGATCTCCCATTCTTTTATGCATCCAGTTAATTTAACATAGTTGTTTTTTTCCCCCACACAGTTCTATATCTATAGATTTAGATTACATTCAGATTTTGAGAATACCTAGAGTTTCAAATGTTGTCTGTCTACTGCATTTTGCAGCTAACTTCTGATGCATCTAACACTGTGGAAAGCATTGGTACCAGTACTACAAATGGACCAGAACCCGCTAAAAGGCAAAAGCTGACTTCTCATGTCGAACAGAGGTAAGGAGGATTTGAGAATCAATGATGCATGAAAGCTCCATAAATTGGAATGATCTAGCTGGGCGATGATGGCACTTTGTCCCATGCATTATTGAACCTAAGAGCATGTAGGTGGCTGGGTCATTTTAGAGCATCTTCAAAAAATGTAGCCTCTGGGGGAATTTTATGCAGTCATGGTAGAAACTCTTATAATAAACCTTACTATAAAATAACTGCTATGCAGATTTAATTCAGTGATTTAGGACGGCTTGAGAACCACAGCTTCAGACAGGTATATCTGTCATGTTGTGTTTTTTTTGTTGGTTATGCGCAATCCTTGTATTCTTATCCGGTGACTAGCAATTTATTTTAAAATTACATGTAATTTACAGGAAATATATATATAATTTTTTTTTTTTTTCTCACAGTGAAGAAGAAAAAAGTCATTGTTTACCCTCAAGGGGGACAACTTTTCCAGCAGCTGCTACTTTTGTCAATCCCTGTGTGGACAGGGTTCAAAATCTGGAAAATTGTTCACCCGCCTCTCCTATAGATGCAGTCAGGTCTCCAGCCCCTGAACTGTGTGATAAAACTCTTCTTGAAGAAGAAAGGGCTGGCAATACTACCATGAACAACAAAACCTCTCCCCATGACCCTGACGTTCCTGTTAATAGTAATACTGATAACAAACCAAACCCTAATAGGGAAACTAAGATGTTCCAGATAAAGAGTGAAAATAAGCATTCTCCAGAAGAGGTTCCGATCACTCTCAAACAATCTGTTGCAAGTACAGGGGATCCTGTCCAGCTTCAGACGAGGCACTCCACTGGCTTGAAAAGTCCTGTTAGCTGTGAAAATGTTGGTAAACGTGTCATATTAAACACTACTAATTCTAATATATCTCCTGTTGGGGACAAAGCCAAGGATCAGATGAAGACATGTCTTGAGACTATAAAGGAAGAAAGTCAAGAAGCCATATCAGAATGCAGACAGTCCCCAGGGAAAGACAGGTGTGCTGAAAACAGGAAGCTGACATCTCGGATATATGAACAGCCGAGCACCTCAGCTCAGTCTGGTAGCAAGGAAGCAGAAAGGGAGGAGAAAAGCAAAATCACAGAAGTCCCTTCACGTAGCACAGAGAAAGACAAACCCAGAATATCTGACAGGGAAAAACATATAAACAAATCATCCTCTCTTTATAACGAGAGATATAGTCAAGATAAACGTAAGCTTTCTGAGAAGTATAGGTATCATGATGCTCGATCTAGAAGTAGAGAAAGAACGAACCACGAAAAGAGTAGGCTGCATGATAAAGACTATTATTCCTGTAAACATCAATCCCGTAGCAGAGATAGATCCCATAGTAGGGATGGGTATTATAGAGACAGAGAAAAGGACTGGAGGGGGGAAAGACACACTTACCACAGCAGGGACTCTTACTACAGGTCCAAAGAGGACCTGGACAGGGGGTTCCCTCAAAGCGATAGAGACTATGAGAAGTCATCCAGTCACTATAACAGCAGCTGGCTTCACAAAGAAGAGCCTTACTCTAAGCCCCGATGGGTGGACGGGATGATAAGCAAAGAGAACGGCTATGAAGACTTTGGTAAACAACCACTTGATTACAATAGTAAACAACCACATGATTACAATAGGGGTAGATTAGATTCCAACCATATACCACATTCCTCCTCCTCCTCCCACTATTGCGAGCACGTCAAGGACAAACGCACCTCGGGCTCCAGTGGGAGGAGCTCGGAACACAATAGCGAGCGTCGAAAACACGAGAGCAGGCGGCACTACAATGACCGCGACGCTGAGGATAGCGGCTCAGAAAGGAAGCGGAGGAGACACCGGCGGGACGAGTCTTCGGAGGAGAGGAAACACAAAAAGTCGAAGAAGAAAAAGAAGTCCAAAGATAAATACAAAGACAGGGACCACAGGTAAGTGTTGGTTCTACTTGGCAGCAAAATTTATATTTTTCTTCACAGCGTTACAAAGCGCTATACCAAAGCCTTGTATAGTATGTTTTAAAGTTAGGAAAAATTGGGTTTAAGTTCCTATTCATTTATAAACCAGCATTACAGCAAAGTGTCATTGACGTGGAAAAAGACACTGTAGATTGAAGATTTAAGAATAATTATAAATAATGAAAACATACTGTGAATGTAGCAAAACCAAGAAGCAAAGTTGATGTAATTCTAAAATATGTATAGGGCTTCTGTTCGCTTTTCTTTGAACAACCTTTCTCTTTATGCAGAACAAGTACAGGTGTGCAGCTAATTGAAAATGATTTAATTGGTTTCATACAGAAGTCACCAGTATTCTTCTGAAGCAAATTCAGATAGTGATGCATTGAAACACAAGAAAAAGAAGAAAAAGAAAAAACACAGGAGTGACGTTTCGGATCAAGAGAAACTCCAGCGCTCCCGGTACCGGAAGCAGGACTGCAGGTCTGGGGATGAGTCAGACAGCAGCAACAAGGCACCCAAGAGCAAGGACTTCAAAGGAATGGACAGCAGGAGGGACGGTCAGAAACTGTATTCAGAGGAGAAGGAAGAATTACCTCATAAAGAAAAGAATTCCCAAGCTGAGAATGAACATCACCGAGGTGGGGCGCTAATATAATGTTGTGTTTTTCTTTTGAACTATAAGATTATAAATGTTATAACTGTTTTTTTTGTTTTTTAAATGCTACATCACTATTCATTGTAATTGTAGCTTTTTAGTGGGGTTTGTGTGTGTGTTATAATTTAGCTGTTGAATGTAATACAGTTCTTAACCAGCAGGCGGTGTTGGTTCATTGGTTTCTCATGACTAAAAGAATGGGTTGGGTTCTGAAACGTATTTCTTTTAGACTCAGTGTGTTACATATTCTGTTAACACAGGCATTTATCTAAATTACTAGAACTTTTGTTTATTTGGTTTACCTAGCTTGCCAGAATGGCTAACATACATAAACATATAATGTACGTTAGAAAATATTCCTACATAAAAGGAACAGATTGCATTGTGTTGCAGTTAGGTGATGTGTCTGCAGAATTAACAGTGAAGCTGTTTTTATTTTTGTGTAGGTTGTAGGTCCCCTAGATCAGATGCTGAAATGTACAGGTGTCCTTTAAATGCAATGGACTTGGAAGCAAAGAACAAATCTGGAAATGGAGCTGACTGTCAATCTTCTCTCAGTCTGGAGATTGAAACAGGTAGGTGGCACACCTCACTAATTTCTCAGTACACTTGAGGAGAATTGCACACTGCAGAACATTTTATTTTAAAAAGTCAACTCTTGACTAATCAGCATAATACTGTGGGCAGATGTTTTGCGTAATGTAGTTTAGTATATCAGTCAAAGTTGAAAGGCCTCTTTTTACTGCATGTTTTGAGTCAACACAGAGATGTGAAATGACTTAGGCAGATCAAAAAATCCTACTGAAACAAACTAATTTTGCCAGCACTGTAGATGCAACAGGAATAGCTTAAACATTGTATTGTTTGTATTGGAATTTCCCTATTAAGCAGATTTTATATATATATATAATAATACACACACACTACAGGTCAAAAGCTTTAGAACCCCTCCATTTTTCCAGTTTTTATTGAAATTTAAGCAGTTGAAGTCCTGTGAATAACCTGAAATGGTACAAAGGTAAGTGGTAAACTGCCAGAGGTTAAAAAAAAAAGTTTAGGTTACCAAAAACTGAAAAATAATGTACATTTCAGAGTTATACAAAAAGGCCCTTTTCAGGGAACAAGTAACGGGTTAACAACTTACAGCTGTTCTGCAGCAATGGAAGTAAATTAATCCTTGAAAGGTGATGCTAACAATTCCTACAGGTGTCTCCACTTTTGTTGATTACTTACAAACCCTCTGTCTGTATAAAAGCAGTGTTGGAAGAGACTGTGTTAGTACACCCTCTTAAGCATTATTTGGACAGTATTGTACTGCAGGAAGTAGTATATTGCTATCATAATGGCGAGAAAAAGGCAATTAACAAAGGAAGACAGACAGACCATTATAACCTTAAAAGTGTAGGTCTTTCCTTTAGAGAATTTGTAAAGAAAGCCAAGGTGTCAGTGAGTACAGTTTCCTATGCCATCAAAAGGCACTTGGAAACTGGAGGAAACTCTGACAGGAAGAGGTCTGGCAGACCCAAAGCCACAACAGAATCAGAAGACAAGTTTCTGAGAGTCAACAGCTTGCATGATAGGTGGCTCACTGGACAACAGCTTCAAGCACAGCTTAACACTGGTCGAAGTAAGCAAGTCTCAGTTTCAACTGTGAAGAGAAGACTTCGAGCTGCAGGTTTGACAGGTCGAGTGGCAGTAAGAAAGCCATTGCTAAGATGGCAAAATAAGAAAAGGAGGCTTGCCTGGGCCATGAAGCACCGCCAGTGGACTACTGAAGACTGGAAGAAGGTCTTATGGACCGATGAATCAAAATTTGAAATCTTCAGTTCATCACGCAGGGTTTTTGTACGCCGTTGAGTAGGCGAAAGGATGGTTCCTCGGTGTGTGACACCAACTGTCAAACATGGAGGAGGAAGCGTGATGGTTGGGGGCTCTTTTGTTGGATCCATAGTCGGCGACTTGCCCAGTGAGTGGCACCCTGTACCAAAACGGCTACCACAGCATTTTTCAGTGCCATGCAATACCCTCTGGTATACGCCTAGTTGGTCAGGGGTTCATCCTACAGCAAGATAATGACCCAAAACATACCTCCAGGCTATGTCAGAACTACCTTACAAGAAAAGAACAAGACTGTAGGCTTCAAATCATGGAATGGCCAGCAGTCTCCAGACTTAAACCCCATCGAGCTGGTTTGGGATGAACTGGACAGAAGGGTGAAAGCAAAGCAACCTATGTGCAACACATTTGTGGGAACTTCTGCAACAGTGTTGGGAAGAACTTTCCGAACAATATTTGATTTCCATTGTAGAAAGACTGCCACGAGTGTGTTCAGCTGTTATATCTGCAAAAGGTGGCTACTTTGAGTAGATTTTAGATTACATTTTGTTAAACAAAACGATTCCATGATTTATTTTTATGCTTTAATTTCAGATTACATTAAGAAATTAAACTGCGTAAATTTCAATAAAAACTGGAAAAATGTAGGTGTTTTAAAACTTTTGACCAGAGAGAGAGAGAGAGAGAGCGAGAGAGCGAGCGAGCGCAGGTAATCACTTGTTGCAAGAACAGAATCCAGTCTAAAACCAGGTGCAAAGTATGTTGTACCCATTTAGATTATCCCAAGACTGATCTGAACTTTGTTTTTAATAAAAATATGACAGTAACAACAGTGCAGTAATCTTAATTTATTGTGCTGTGAATACCGTTAGATTCAGAAAATTCTTATGATAGTACAGTTCTAGTAAATCAAAAACTACATAAGGTTTGACTGAGGACAATAAGATATATAGATAGATATTTGTCCTATAGCCTTTTTAAAAGAATCATGTTTCTGATCCTTTTTTGTCAGCAACACATTTTGTCTTTCATTTTCAGTCTTTGTGTAAATTGCATGGTAACAGTACAAACTCAAATGTGTTTTTCTCGAATTTCTTTTGCAGGTGAGTGACGAAACATCTGCCGTAGAGGAAACTGCTCAGATGATGGTTCAGTCTGAATGATCCTGTCTTTAGTATTTTTATTTAAAACTGGAAAGATGGTAGGGAACCATGAGTTCTAAACTACAACAGCCCTTCCACAGCACATTTCATCCTTGTAACAAAACATGTCAAATGAAGAAGTTGTTTCTCTTTTTGAACCTTGTAACTGAAAGTTCTGCCAGCTGCTAGAAACTGCAAGTTTAACTGGATAAAGGGTGAGATCATTCTACTTTTTTTTTTTTTTCTTTTTAAAGCTTTGCAGTGTCACGGCAAGCCATCCCGACACAGCATACATGTTTAAAGACTGAGTAATGGATCCTTAAAGCGGTGCTTTTAATCCTTGCAAATATTGCACTGACTTATCCCAGAAGAACTTTTTACAAAAAAAGAAGAAAAAAAAAACAAATCTTTGGGACTTATTTTTAATTTACACTTTAGTGGTGAAAATGAATTTAACATATTTGGAACACTGTTAATTGTAAATAGAATTAATGTATTGTGTATAAAAAATGATGCCCTGGAATTTAACATCTCAATTGCTGCTCAACTACAGACTCAGGATTAATTTCTAATTGTGTTTAATGTATAAGAAAAGGAGAATGAAAAGAAACCACAGTCTTTGTTGCAGAATTGTTGAAACATTGCTTTGTTTCATTGCACGAGGCATCCAAACAAATGTAACTTGTGACAGTAATCCCTTAAAGAAACTGTTGTAGGTCAGTCGATATTTTTCTGTCTATATCTTGAACTACAGACTAATCTGGTTGGGTGCTTTGCTTCACCAAAATAACCTTTTTGATCTTAGCAATTCTAGAATCTAACTAGCTTCATGTTTTCTAATTAAAGAAAAAAAGAAAATTGTTACCAATAATGTTATACAAATGACTGTAAAAATAATCGTATTACATTTTTATTTGTTCACTTTTAAAATGGAATGGATGTATGTTGGTAGGTTTGTTTAAATCTCCCTATTTAAGTTTATAGCTGCAGATAAAAATGATACTGTGAATTTATTTTCAAAAGACTACCATACTGTATTGAGTTATGTTTTACTATAAAATGGTCCTGTATCAGGAAAGGTTTTTTTTTTTCACCTTCTACCTTCTACTTTTTTTTTTAACTGTACTGTAGCATGTAACATTAAATAAGTGTAAAAATCTCTCTCTCTCTCTCTCTATATATATATATATATATATATATATATATATATATATATATATATATATATATATATATATATATATATATATATATATATAACTTAATGCACAGTAGTGTTACTGTTTTAAATCACATGCTCCTTCCAGAGGAGGAGTTCTACAGCTGTTTTATTAACTCAGGGGTGCCAAACACAAAAGCCTTGGGCAATTTGAGCCAGCCCTCCAAAGCACAGCTTGCCGTTTGGATTGATTTGGTTTTAATGTTGATCAAGACAGCACTTGCTGGTTTCAGAGAACTTCATCCATCAGTTTAGCAGGGGATTGCAAAAAGGCAGAGAATTGGGTTTGACACCCCTGCCCCCAATCCAGAAAACGCAATGGTCCTTAAAAGGTTTACCACAGTACAGAGAAGTCAAATAATTTCACACTTGTTTTAGACAGCTGCTTTTAATGTATTCACAGCAGTATAAATATTAAAAGAAACGCAAATACTTTACTAATAGAACATTAAATAAATCAGCATTTGGTATTTTTCAAGCAATATTAGTGTGGTTTCTGAATTGTAAATTAAGCCTTTAATATAAATTGGAAATACATATATGTATATTTCCATACTCATAGCGGAGAAAGTCAACACAAATCAAAAGTTTGTTTTCAGCAATCTCATTCGATGGCTTTTAAATTATATGTCAGACTTCACACACTTACATAGGAAGATTGAATCATTGTAACAAACAAAAAAGCCATCAAAAACAGTTCAGAAGTGCAATATGTGTTTATGTAAAACTGCTGGTATTAGCTGCATCAAGCATGCACTGAACATATGTCAACGTGGTTTGTATTTTTTATAAATATTAATATCCCTTCAAAAAAAATATATATTTTGTACAACGCTTTAAACAAAAGCTTACATCATGTAGCCCCCTTGCTATTTACTGATACAAGCTCCTGCTGAGATTGTACATGCATTAAAACACATAAATCCAAAACAAATCTGTACAGTATTTACACATAACTTAATCTACATCATCAGTTACAAATAGAAATATTTTTTGCAATTGCACTAAAAAATAAATAGAAAAAGAAATAACCACTGATTAATTGCTGTAGCTGTTGAACTAAAATACACAGATTCTGGCAGCAAGCACATTAGATACATAGTACAGTTATACATTATGTAAATACTAGCTTGCATATACATTGCCTTGATACTTGACTATTATTCGTGCTACCATTTACAGAAGGAATTATTCAAGAAAAGCTTAATTTACTGCTTGGTACCCTGTGTTGAACTACGTAGTGTGTAAAATAAGCTATTTTTCTTCCTTAAATAATGGAGTCAGGCCAGCTGACTGAAAATACTATTGAATTTTGTCTTGAATTTTTAATGTTACATTTTAAACAGAACAAAAAAAAA
Organism: Polyodon spathula; assembly: GCF_017654505.1. Taxonomy (NCBI): domain Eukaryota; kingdom Metazoa; phylum Chordata; class Actinopteri; order Acipenseriformes; family Polyodontidae; genus Polyodon; species Polyodon spathula. The sequence continues at coordinate 5,851,240 of NC_054551.1, forward strand.
AGATGAAACAGCACCTGAAGTACTTTGTGTGTGTAAAAAAAAAAAAAAAAATTGCCATCAGAGACGATGTAAATTAGGTGTCAATTACTGCGTAACTAAACGTTGCCACTGACGAGGGTGATTACCCAGTTTCTGCTGTTCATATCCTGGCTGTCCCCCACACATCCTGGCATTTGCTAACCCACACTGGCAGCTGTTTTGTTTTCGTTATTAAAAAGCACTTTTCTTTTTCTTAAAACAAGATTCACAATCACTGCTCAACGGTGTTTGTCTTCATTGTATTCCATTTTTTCTTTGCCTTTTCAAAAAAAAAAAAGGGCCAGACACTGTTCAAAGTACAAAGACCCTATTTCACACGTTCATATTTGCAGAACACACCTCAACTGAGGGGATTTTTTTTTTTTTTTTTGTCTCCCACTTGCCAGAATCAGTCCGGTATTAACATGCAGCTCCCTCTCACAGTCCAGTCTCCCAGTTACCTTAACAAAGCCATTCACTTCTGAAGTCTATACTGTAAAATACTGCTGAACTGTCCTCTTTAGTTCAGTTTACTTCTTACTGGCGATTCTCCTTTTCCTGGTGGCCAGCATGTCATAGAAAGGGTCCCTGCTGATGCTTGCTCTGAATAGGAGAAACATGAGAAAATAAAAGTGTGTCATTCAATAAATGTAAAATTCAACATTAATCCCAACAGCCCAAGGTTTAGAATTGTGGGGGGGTTTATTACATTTCCCAAAACATAATTATTCCTCTTGAACATTAAGATATCGCCTGCTGCTTTACTACTACCACCTAGCCACAGTTTTGCTCATTTTAAGTTCTAGAACATGTTGCTCCCAGGACTACAGAGAGCTGTTTTCATGAAAACCGTCATCTTACTTGATGGATTTGGTCCACTCCTCTTTTTCTTCAGGAGTCGGTGCCGATATCCTGTACACCACATGGTTTCCCTCCACCACTCTGCCATCGGCTTCTGTCTTGCATGCCTTGATCACCTGGCCTTTGTGGTTAGGATTGTAGAGTTCAAAGCAGTTCTAAAAAGAAAATATCTTTAAAGCTCAATGTCAACTTGAATTATCTTAAAAATCTGCTAATCAATTTCAGTTTGGATTGTTTCTCAGTGCTAGAATTCACCACTGTAATGCAATGGACTACAGTATGTTAAAAAGCAGCATATAGAACAACGGTACAGAAAATATTAAAATGACTGAACTTCTTTATTAATGAGTGTTTCCTTACATATTCAGGTTGGGGAAACATGGTATTAAACGTACATGTATTAGATTAGCCAAATAAACCAGTTTTGTGGGTGGCTTTATAGAGCAGTAATGTATTCTCCAAGCCACTACAGTATTTATGATACCTGCGCTGGAACATACTTGAAAACAAGTTATTTGCATCTAATTGGTCCGGCAGTAGAATGTTCCAAGAAAAAAAAAAAAACACCTATCAGCCAATTATCGTATACAATCCGTGGAGAAATGTGTGTTCTACCATATTGTTAAACAACTAGAGTGAACTTACCGGCTTTCTAGGGTCCTCCACTTCACGAATACTGAGATTCTCCAAAGGTATGATTCCTCTTGGTTCTTTGTCCTGTTAAATATAAAAAGGTACAATGTCAATATAACAATACATTCTATTTTACAAAGATATATGTATACCAACTTAAACAACACAAAAAACTTACTGTTGTATATTCAAAGTAATAGAGGCAATTATCAGTCAGAATGAACCATCTTCGTTTCCAGGTTTTCACTCTTCCCCCTGAAAAACATATATTAGCATTAGGATGGACAAAAATGTTGCATGTGAGGAAGAGGAATCAAATAGTACAGTGTTTCCAAAAAAGTTAATTTCCATGACAAGCCCATCAGGATTAATTCAGACGTGACAAAGTCTATAGCCAGGTCATTTGAAATGATAGATGTCGTCAAAACAGAATACAATGTAGTTCTGTCTGAACAAAATACTACAATTTTTCCTTTTTGGGGGAGAAAAAAAAAAAAATTGTCCTGATGCAATTTTTTTTCCTATGCCCCCCTCCCCTCTGAAAAACATTTTTGTAATGTATTTATTTTTAGAAATGGCCAAATGTTGCTAGTAAACCCTGTTAGCAGAAGGAATGTGCATTTAAAAGATTTTAAAAAAATGATATTCATGAGTGACTGCATGCACTAAATCATAATACCATTAACATTAAAAATATGTTATTAATTCCACACCCATCCTAACATTCTACTCCAGGCAAAAAAAATGCTTAGTGTTATTATCCTTATGGTGATGATGAATCTGGTCCTTCGCAAAGTCAGCATAAACTGGAAGATTAAAAATATATATGTATATAAATATACATAGATCCCTTTCTTACTAGAAGCAGTGATGCAGTCAACAAAACAAAATTCAAACCCTTTTCTTTTTAGCCATGTATCATGTTACTTCTCAGTATGAGCCATTTTGAAGTCACATGGAATCCAATGTTTTTCTTTGACACAGGAATAATTATAAGTTCCCAGAAAGTGTTTTCATTTTGCAATTAGGCCAATATCAGGAACAGCATTACAAAGCCTTGAATAAAATTTTTAAAAAAGAGCTTCAAATCATAATGAACTCTGGCCTTGGAGATCTGTCCCAGATTTCTTGAGATATTCATGTTGTTAACTATACATATACGTTTCCAAAGTTCAAAGCACTAATCTGGAGATCACAGGGCACTATCAAATTTTTATTTTCCAAGAACACATATTTTAGACTGCTGTTGTGGGTTATTTGCAGTGCCAATGTGACATCTAATTTGGTGTCTTCTGAAGGGAGTAACAGTATACACAGTTGAAAAGGGTGATATACATTGTATAGTACATTGCCTTCCACTTAATTACCAAGACCTGAGCCAGCCTAGAAAAACTGTGTGACAGAGACCTAATTTCAGTATTACCACAAAATGTCTCTTGAACTTATTGTATTCTGTGATTTCACAGAATATATTGATCTGAAACCCAATTAAGCACTTAGCCTTTTGACGGAAACTATTCTGACGTGTTGTATAGCAGCGAAATGCTGCCTTTTTCAACACCACAGGTCTGGGCATGCCAGGCCTTGAGGGTAAGCATCGCTTGACAGACACCCCAGGAAGCCCAAATGAGTCAGGGATGGTCCAGTCATTTTTTCCACTAAACGGTACCCATGAATTCATGGACCGTAACTGGATGTGGTTTTTGGGTCTGAGGGTGCAGCTGCCACAAAATGCTTTTGCAACTTCAAAAAAAGCACCAGAGGAGACTTTTAAAAGGGTGTCCGAACAAAACACATAGGCATGTATGTTAAAAACTATGAGAATCTGAACAACTTAAAACTAAAATCCGAAACAAGACAGTAAAACCAAACCATTTCCGTGGATGAGATGTAAAACCGAGGTCCTATTGTAAGTGACTCTACAGCAGTTGATGCACAGTTCACCCCCTAGTCTCTGTAAGTCACTTTGGATAAAAGCATCTGCTAAATGACCAATTAATTAATTAAGAGGCAAATAATATACTAACTAGTTAGCAGTGATTTCAAAATGAGGCAATAGATATTACATGTTGCTGCAGGAATGTGCTGGCTTGAATCAGCTACGCCCTTCATGGTTGCCTCCAAACCTCTGTAACCTAGCAGTTAAGTGCAAGGCTCTGTACTGCAACTACAATGTTTATTAAAAGAAACCAACACTAAAAAAAAGGTCAGAATGAAGAGGGAAAAGAAACAGGATGAGAGGGGCTGGAAGCCATTCCAGTACATACCTCCTAGCGCAGAATAAGCAGAGACAGCCAGTCATAGAACAGAAAGGTGATAGGTCATAGGCCATAAGGAAAACAAGAAGTCACATTTAAACCACTTCATAAAAAAACTACAAGCAAAAAAAAAAAATAAAATACAAAGACAAATAGAAAGGTCACGAAACAATGTGGTGGGGATATAAAGAGACACAGGAAAAAGCATTAAAAAAAGCTGAAAAGATAAATGCATTGCTTCTTTTGAAGAAAGTTTAAAAGTAAATAAATACAAGACATCAAAAAGGATGGTACAGAGTTTCTCAGCATGCTGTAGCATCTTTATACAGTGTATGCTTCCCTGCTATCTGTTCTGCAGTTCGTTGCACAGACTGTATACTGTAGCTTCAGCACCAATTGTGAGCTTGGGTCCTAAGACTGAATCTGTAAACATTATTATAAGTGAAGAGCACACACAGGTATTGAATGACATTTTAAATTCCTTATGTAAATATTTTATTTTTATATATATGTCTCCCCCACTTACTACAATGATACCATCAGGCTTTTCATTTAAATGTTTTTATTGATTTAAAATTACTAACCTAGTTTCAGCAGCCAACCTTCCCTATCGGGGTTGAAAAATGTGTGCGTTAAGTCGTTTCCGTCATCTTCTGGGATTTTGAACGGCTCATTTTTAATACTGTCATACAAGTTCTGCAAGAAAAAAAAAAAAAAAGGGATAAGTCACAAACCCACATATCATATGGAACATTTGTGTCAGAAATATTTATGATTGTTTTCCACGAATGCTTAGCTGTTCAAACAGGAGCACAACTGAAGTAAAAACTCATAATTGTAGTTTAAGAAGGCGGCGATTGGCACTGTACTTACCCTGAGTAGCTCTTCTGGGAGATCCCCTCCTTCATTAATCCCACGGTTCATAGAAATGAACCTCTCCACTGCTGGTTTATCCCTTACATTTGGATTGTGTAAACTTGTATTCAGCATAATAATGGCAAAGGAAAGGACGTAGCATGTGTCTGGAACAGATGGAAGAACATTCCAGTTTCTAAGCTTTCTCAAAAGTTAAGAAACATTAGGATGGCTTGCATAACAGTTGAATATTTCTAATATTCCAAAGGGCATCCATTTCCTTTTGCAATTGTCGTAGAAGTTTACACCTCAAACTCTTGTAATACAGAGAATAAACAAGATTGAATAAACAAGTTTAATAGTTTGCAAACTCGAGAGCACACTCAACACACGCAGGCGTTTAGGAACACCAAGCTATGCTCTGACTTAGTCAGTAAGCATAATATATACCTTGTAACCTGCAGTTATTGCAAGCCAATCACAGAAGCTTAACTCAATATTCGCAGATAGCAACAACTTGGAAGATTAAGATGAGACCAATCATATGCAACAATAAAAACTTATTTAAATTGCAAGCATCCTAAAATTATACCTTATTTTAACTAAGTCAATTACATTTCTGAGAACTGTCACGGATGCAGCTTGCGGTTGCTAAATAAGACAACTTCCTCTTTCTAGCTAGTAGTCAGTACCTTTCCATCCCTTATATGGGCCACCTGTCCTGCAGCAAGAAAGAGCAAGTATGCTCACAAACAACTACCAATAATAATACATTATTATTATACCTAAATCTTATAACCCGTAATAGCATTTAAACCTGAGCATGGAAACCCTAAACAATCATTTAGCAGTAGCAACATTGTAATTTTCCCACCACACAATGGAGCTAAAGCTTAGAAACTCAAGCCCTAGGTATACAAACCCATAATCCCTGTCCTAAATAAATCATTGTTTGTTGCTGACACACTTTTTTCCAGCACCAGCGAGCTATCAAATGTGCCTGCAAAGTTTTATCTTGCTCAGTCAATTCGTGCTGACAGCTCCAGTCCCATTAAACTCTGCACACGTCAGGACCGATTCTATTCAACAAAGCCTGGTCTTTTATAGAACCACAAGTGATTTGTTCCATTGCTTTGCTGATATGCCGAATACTAGGGATGGGCTGTAAATTAGAGTTTAACATTCTGAGCTTTGCTCTTGTTGTTTTAACTATCCCAAGCCAAGGGATGGAAGTCACAGAAATTACTGTCTTCAGCTTTCAATAGTTAAGTTTTATGTTATGTAGAGACGCTGTAGGTGGACCCCAGCACAGTCAACGGGTTACCGTACAGCATGCGTTATACACACCTGTAGACTGGAAGACACCAGGGTTACACTGGCAGTACCGGGAGGCAAAAGCCTCCATCATACGATCAATCTTCTGTGCTTCTCCAGGAAGTCTGAAGCTCCAGAGAAACTGTCTGTTGCAGAAACAACAAGTTAAGAATGAAGCTTTCCCCACCTGACTATTAATAGAAATACAGCTCTGCTTCCAGCTGCTTGCTACCGCTTCAAATTCATGAGCCTTTTCACCCGTATTTCACACTGCTAATTACACTCCACACAAAGCATAGCTGCGAGCGCTGCATGCCGTGTGTGTTAACACAGATTTCTCAGTTCCAATCATTTTTAAAACCGTGAGATTCAATTTTAATCCTGGTCTCTGTGTATTAACAGATGAGAAAGAGAACTTTTAAATCAAATCTGAGGTCTTAAGCCAATTTTTTTATTTTTTTAACCAGACTTTTTCTAGAGAGAAACTGTGTCAACGAGGTCACAACTGTTAACAATGTTTTTCATCAGGTGCTAAGGAACACTGTTAAGTTGAGTTTTCCTTAAATGGTCAAAGCTCTAATTAAAAATGTCAAGGTATACCTTAAGGCTTGTACAAGATTGAGGTCAGCAAACTCATGAAGCTCCACGAAAGCTTGTAGAACTTTAATGTTAAAGTCGTCTCTATAAAAAAAAAAAAAAAAGACAGACATTTGACAAATATATATATATATTTACATTACATATTTAAGCTTTTGACATGCTTATTAAATAGCAACTTTGAAATATGTCAAGTAGAACTGGTTCCCGTGGGACTTAAATCCATGCTTGACAGGCTGAGTAAATTAAATTCAAGGGAAAAGGATCCTTCTAATCACCACTGGATGATCCTTTAATCAATACATCCTGATATGCATTAAAAACAATAGAAAGGAAGGGCAAATTCACTTATCCAACATTGTTCATGAAATCACTTAACTCAATTCGCCTCCTCTGTCTTCCACAATAACCTCCTAATTACACATACTGGCATGCTTCAGTACCCCCCTGTATGACAAGTGCAATTATTATTATTGTGTTTACTGTAATTACATAAACACAACCAAACCTCAGCTACTTATAGCATAATGGAAGAGGCACATGTTCAATTGGTAGAGAATATTATCACTCCATAGCCATTGCACATATACCAGTCCAGTAAACTTTCACCAGTGACATTACCTGGTAAATAATTCATTACTATTTCAGAATTATTGGTGCTTTTATCAGATTCAGGTAAAAATCTACTTAAGGAAGTCTTAGGTTTCTCTGTGTGTGTGTGTGTGTGTGTGTGTGTGTGTGTGTGTGTGTGTGTGTGTGTGTGTGTGTGTGTGTGTGTCTGCACGCACACAGGCATAGTTACAATGGTGGCAGTGCCCTTTCTGCCTGATTTAAACAAAATACAACCAGGAATATAATTTAAATTGTATTACAATTAACAACAATTAGTTAGATCATCACTACTGTATTTACTCGTCATGTTTTGCGGAGGAAGAAAAAAGGGGGGATATTTATAAGCTGTCATCTCCAGAGATGTCTCATTTTTTTTGCAAATTTAAGAAACATCTGCTCTTTGAAAGATCTGAATAGCTGTGGAAACATTTCAGAAATTCGTTCAATGAATCCAGACAACCTGAAGCCATTAACAAATTCCATACAATTGGACATGTGTCACTGTTGGAAAACATGGATTGAGAATTGATTAGCAGTTTGCTACACATGTGGCCTGGCAGAGCTATACTGGTGTTCTTTTCTGAAAAGAGACTAATATTGCAGAGAGCAGACTGTTTGGTTCAAATTGCATGTACTGCTAACCACTGATAGAGACGTTGCGTCTACAAGCTCTTGCCCAACATTGACTGCAAGCTAACGAGATAACAATGCTGTGGACTAGAAGGGAACAGGCTCTAAAACTTCAGGGAGATTGAAAGAGATAATGCCACTAGGATCAAAGGGGGTTGCAAGAAGATAACAAAAGGCAGATGTATGGACCTTTTGTCTCCAGGAGTGTGAAGAATGCAGAGGTTGTCACACTAGTTGTTGTCACACTAGACTACACACACACACTCACACAATAAATTAAATTACCTTTGCAACTGGTTAAGTGTCAGAGAAAGGGGAGGTGGACCATCTATACAGAGGGGTATTTAATGTCATGCAAACATTGTAATGATGAGTATTCTGTTTGTCTTGTACCTGGGACCAGACTCCCTGCATATTTCAATAAACCTGGCAACTGATTGAAGAAAAGGACTCTGTGCATTTTCTTGAATCTACTTACTCACCATCCTTTATTTTATTTTTTTTAAGTTACTTCAGTCACACAACCTAAAAGTAAGAGAAAAGGCCTAAACTGCATATAACGAAGAGCCCCTTACTCACCGCTCCCCCAAATAATCTCCGATGACCGTTTTGTTCAGCCCTTCCCCTTTATATAAGAACTGGGCTATATCTTCTGCTGTGTTTTGCAAAAGGTCATTTTCAAGAAGAAACTTGATTCCCTGGAGAAAAAAAAAAAAAAAAAAAAAAAGAGATCTATGTAAACAGTGAAGATGGAAAGTTTTAAGACGTGATGTTGACTCAATAACTTCCTTCTTATTTAGCAAAAGAAAAAAAACAGTAGCAGTAGCAGTGGGGATAGTTGTCAGTTAAGCTGAGCAATTCTTGCTATTGTTTGAGCAATGTATCCTCCCCTCGCCACAGTACCCCTCAATTGTCAGGAAAAGCAGGACGCAGGGAACTATTGGTTCATCTTTAAAAGAGCATTCTGTCAGTGTCTGCTCCTAGTCAGAAAAACACATCTTCCCAGGGGAGGGGTATACAATTGGGAACATTTACAAGATAGGACATGCACTGTTGAAGGTACTGTACAGGATTACTTAAAATAAAAACTACTTTTTTTTTACCAGACAATCATCAAGCTGATTAGGAGCTCAGCAATAAAAATGTAGCCAGGAACAGTTCGTTGAGATGAATCATCTCATTTAGAAGAGCGTCCTGTGACACCAATTCAACAGCCAAAGCCACGATTTGAGTGGAAATAGTTAGGCCATAGGGGCCCTCATTATTATTGAACCAATATGAACAGACAAGAACAAATGACCTTCAACAGGCTGCTCCATCTATCTCTACCAGTAGGTGACACTGGAGAGCTCAGAGGAGTGGCTAAATCAGGGGAGATGTCTGTCGGATTGCATGTTCATATTTCATAAATCATAAATAAGCAGGACGATTTATTACTCATCACTTTGTTTCCATATAGGACAAAAAAAACATAACCTTAAACAGAGGTTGGGACACTCCTGCTTGATTCATCTAAAAAAAAATGCTCAATATTATTTTCCCCCAGTGGGTAGAAGATCTTTATCCATCCTTATGGTAGTATAGCAATCAAAGGTCATATCTCATGAATCAACTGAAACCAAAACTGCCTGCTTAATATGCTAGATATGTACTGTGATCATGCAGGCTCTGAAAGGTCAGGAAATGAGTGAATCATAAAATAACTTGGTGTCAGGTAATCCCACTTTCATTTTTCCCCCCCACACGTGGCACAATATCTATCAAATGTGAAATGTCTATACTTAATTCTGGGGCTGAAAAGTGGAATATCATTTAATAAATTCAATTTAAAACTTCCATCAAAACAAAAACAATACATGGAATTAGGTTCCACAGCCGCTGACAAAGTTTTGAACAGTGTACGTATCTACCTTCTTATGATCCATGTTAAACTTCTTCCTTCCCATTGCAATTTGTTTATTTCTCTGTGTGGTTTTGCTGTAGAGAATGATGAGAATAAAACCCTTAGTAATGACATGGTTCTCTTCTGGCAGAACCAGCAGGTAAAACAATCCAATCCGTGTACTCAAGATTAAAGAAGTCTGAAATGTTTAAAACTACACAATGGAAGTTATAAAGGTTTACATTGATCTAGTCACACCCTACAATGTTGCTCCTCAAAACGATACACATTTAAAAATGTACTGATAAAATATCAGTCAGTATTGACCTGCTGGGATAATTCATATCTGGTTTGAAATTAAAACGTTGTGTATATTTTCTAAATGTAAATCTCCAGTAGCTGGTAGAATTTCATTTCTGCAGACCATGGTCCAGTTTCTGACTGTAGATCACAGCTGGTGGCGGTTCTCAAGGAAGAGTTAACAGTAAAAACAAATTTGCCTCTCAATAGCAATCCAGGAGCACAATAACTCACCTGAGCTTGAAAACTGTAATTCAACACAACCTGCCTTGGTTAGAGCCAGGTGCACAAGGCTTACAATGTCTGAGCAGGTGCTGAAGCAGTCAAATACAGTTCTCATTGTTACCAAACAAGCAAGTTATAATATACGAACAGGGATAAAGCAAATATTTAGACGCTTCTGTTCAAACATGACTTCAAAAAATTTAAACAATATGCATTGTACTCAGCGCAGGTACTGCTTGTAATAGTGGCTTTATCCAAAGAGGCATGTGCATGGTGGTTTGCGCAAGGATAAAAAAAAAACAGATGAATTAAAAAATAAACTGGGTGTGTGCATGCATGCATCTAAAACGATATTAAAGATTACAATGACAGACAGTATTGTATTTGAAGTTGAAAATAAATTATTTTCTGAATACTCACCTTTCCCCCACACAAGTCAACTGCTCAATTTCAGTCATAACTTCAGTAATCTCAAACTTCAGCCTCTGCGAAGGAATTAAAAATACATTTCATTCTTCAGCACTGTACCGTGGTGTGAATCATAACGCAAAAAGGGGATAACACCCAAACTTATTTCCTTACAGTTAGTAGTTATTTATACAATAAGCAACACTGCCGAACAACTGGCACTTCAGATTGTAGAATGGCCATTGGTGCCTGTATTCTTTTCATTTTCTTAAACCGACTACCAAAAATAATCAACAAGCCCATAACTGATCATATGGCCACTGAAAAAACTTTTCTAATGATTTAAAAAGATATAAGCAAAGACACACTTTCAGTTTTATTCTTCTATACCCACCTCAATATCATCCAAAATTTCCTTTTTTCGACGTCGTATATTTGTCAGTTCTTCCCTCTCTACTATAGAGAGATCTTCAGGCACTAAAAATAAAAACAAAATATTTACTGTATCAGAATATTAAAAAAAATATCTTCAGTGATAAGAAAAAAAAAAAAACACACCGCACAGCCAGACATTTCACAGTAAATAGACTATTTCATAATTTAGCCTCAAACTTTTTAATCTGTAAAACTGATGGAAGCCCCTAGTTAAAACGACATTAAACTTAGTTCCAAGACTTGAATTCCTTTTTTATTCCGAAATTAAATTTCAAGCCCCTCTTAAAGAATGACAGCAGGGACCTGGAGCCAAAAATACAAGCAAGCATCTGGAAAAAATGAACGTCAGACATTTCTATCCCTTGATTCCAGACAGCTTTCCGTTCACTAACATAACTGTACAAAGGGAATCTATGTTTAAGTCTTTAAGAATAGGACATCTTATGCTTAATGTAAACCATCCAGCCATAAATTGCTTTCACCAACCCCAAAACACCACCAGCACTTTGCTCACGTGCTCGGCTTGTCTGGCAGTCCTGCGAGTTCTAATTTAGAAATTGTTCAGACAATTAAATTAAGCATTAAAACCAGGCAGGTGAACTATGTCATTTTGAAATTTTGCTAAAGCATATTAATGTATTTTCTACATCCTAGACGGTCATGTTTTCCATATCTTTTGCTGCGTGAAGTGTTACAGTACAGCTGCCTGATAACCTTTTAAAATCATGTTACAGTTTGTTAAACACTTTAGTATTCAAATTTAACAAAGCCATTTCAGAACAAAAAAAGCAATACATACCATTTACTCCTGAATACTAATGTCTGTACAATTAACTGAACTATCCCGGCTAGTGGGCAAATGCATCTATTTCAAAACGTAATTGTTTTATGACCACGAGTGCACATTCGCTTCCTCGACTTACTGTACAGTAACATTCTTTCTATTTAGATGACTCTATTCTGCAGTTTCAAACAATGGTATGGGATATTTCTTCTGTATATAATAGATTGATTGTGAAGCATGCCCCTGTGGTACAACCAGCCTCATACATTATGTTAGAAGTGCACTCAATAGAAACCCTCCTACACTTAGCCAACAAGAAAAACAGCTTCACTGACTGGGACACAACACAAAACAATCCATGCTATGTATTAACAGCCACCACAAAGAAAGGCTTGTGCTTTCAAGATAGACATCAGAAACGCTGGGTAATTTGAGATGATCGTTTAATGCGCAGTTTGGTACAATACATAAAAACATATTGTGTGTATGGAAAGTTTACTGTAGCATTACAGTACACGCCATTGTGCTGCAGTGACCCCATCCTGACTGCTGAAGCGCATGCTACAACTAATCTAAAACGCTAGAAACAATGATTGCATCTCTTGCAGTAAGAGCGTTTCAGTGAATAATTAAAGAAAAAGATCCGTTTCAGCACTCAGTTCAAGTTAAAACGTTTAAAGTGACTGCCAACATGAAACCATCAAACAGGCACACAAACCACAGCCTTTATATAAACTGTGATGCCTGCTGTCAATTATAACGCTCAATACTGTTTGTTTCTTTAAATCTATTTGTCAAGGGCATACAAAACTGCAGCAGCTCATTTTCAAACACCACAGCAGTTGAAGATTTTAAAATCCGTACCTACAGACACTACCATCCTCCTGGTCTTACCGAGGTCTCTGGGATAGCTTCCTCTACATTTAAAGAGTTACTTTAAGCTTTGTGGTCACAGAAGTTCTATGCACATTTCACGCAATGATGAAAAAAAAAAAAGTGGTCAGATACACGTGGGTGCCACGGTATGACTTTACTATAACTTAACAGCAGATCAACTAAAAGAACCATTATTACTTATTGTATTGACCCGCAGTCTGTATTAAAACTGTAGTTTATAATAGTGCAGGAATATAACATATAATAGTGAATGAAATAACATCACTAGATAGGCTGCAACAATGAAAAACAAACTAAAAAAATGTTCTATATGGCCCAGCGAATGTGCAATCCAAAGCTGGTAATATTAACACGTACAACAGAAAGACACTTCTGTGGTTATTTGAAATACTACAAAATTAAAACGAAGCTTCACAAAGAACTTCTATTTAGCCAGCTGTCATTTGATACTGAAGTTGATTATTTAAGCAGGACATGTGCTCTGAAGGGGAATAATTGAATTTTAAAAATAAAAAAAACACAACACTTTGCAGCGACTGTGTTTGGAAAGCTAATGGAAGTCAGCAGAATATATTCCATAATCAAGTGGAAAAGTGGGATTTTAAACCCAGTCCAGGGGACCCCTGTGGCTTCTGGTTTTCATTCCAACTAAGCTCTCAATTACTGAACTAAACCGTTCATTGAACTAATACATTTGCTTAATTAGACCTTTGTAATTATTTTCAGCTCTTAAACAGTTGCAGATTTCAAGTTAGTTATATCATTTTATAGCTTACTAGAAATCTGCGCCTTAAAAAGATCCCTTGCACTAGACATACTGTAGCTCGGAATTTTGCCCAGGGTGTTGTTTGGAACTGACATGCGACACTTCTGCTATTTCCACATGCACTTAATCAGTGTCTAAATATGGTTACAGGGTTGGGGTCAATTCCAGTTTCACCGAGTCTCACACAACCTAGAACAAAAGCATCTTTCTTTCCTTACAGGGTTATGAAAATATGTGGAAAAACCTTCATTCCTAAAAAAACACTCTGTCCGGTAATACCAGTCTTTTCTTCCCAGAAATAAATTGTTACATCATAAACAGACCTTTATTGCTGCAGTTGCTTTACTGAGTGTTTGGCAAGTAGCTGGTAAACACCTGATCACACACAATGGGGCACAGCACAGGTGAAAAGCACTAGTGGCTACCAGACTAACTCTTAATTTACTCCTCAAGGTTCTTACATTTTTGGGAATTAAATCTGCCAATTGTTTTAATAAACAGCCACAAACTGGTAAGCAAGTGCTGATACATCTTAGCAAGTACAAAGGGTATTGTTATTGCTAGTGTAATCACATGAATATATTACATTACAATTACAAACAATTTAGGCTATATTTTTTTATACATACTGTATAGTTCGTGCAAACTAGTATGTGGTTCCATGTGCTAACAATTTATTGTAAAAAATCTTAATTTACTGTAATGCAGGAAACCTAATAAACTTTACAAAACACAGTACACGACTCAAGAGAAAGTCATTACTGTGGGTTTTCTATGGTTACAAAATGGGTCAGTGCTTCTGAAATTACTGACATTTTCTCCTAAGTAAGAGCATTTCAGCTAAATTTCTGAAGCTACTGTAACAATTTTTCGGCTTTTCTCTACTTCCATATTTCATAATTTTTCAAATCTTTAATTGATCTTCTGCTTTCATTTCCCCAGAAAGACAATGGACATTTTCAACACAAGTAATGCAGGGGGTTTCTATTAATAGTGAAATGCAGGCGCCGGAGGCAGCTGTAACTGTGGTAGAATAAAGTAGAGCAAGAGAGTATTAGCAGACTGTCAATCAAAGCAGAAATTCACAAATCAGAACTAACTGACAGGCATAGAGCAAGAGCTCTGACAATAGGGCAATATCAAGGTCATGTGATCGCTCTGCTGACAGACGTAAATAGTGTGTTCAGTATTAATAAAATTATAATATGTCAAATCCGCTACCAAAGAATAAGTATAAAGAACAAAAAAGGCAGCTACAGGAGTCTGAATGCGTTTGTACCACGGGCTCAGTTTTGAGGTGCTGGAATGTGTTTTTTCTTTTGTAGAAACGTTTTCATACTAACTTTTGTACTTGACAACATTCATTCACTTTGAGACATGTTTCGATATTAAGTAAATCAAGTTATTAATCAAACTCAGAAATCCTGTTGCATACCGGTAATTGATTTATCAAAATGTTTGGATAAACTACTATTTTACTGATTACTGGCAGTTCACAGCAGTCTTAAAATAACACTAGAATATGGTTTGTTGGAAAATAATAATAAAAATTAAAAAATAAAGTTTTTTGACATTCAAATTTCTTTGCAGATGCATTTGTTTTGATAAGTTTTCTTTCGTTTTTTTTTTTTTTTTTTTTTTTGGGGGGGGGGGGTTTGCAAGCCAACAATGTGATTTTGAAAGTTGTATTTGGTTGTACAGGGTAGTGGTGAAAGAAAGTAACCAAATGCTAGGCTCTCGTTTCCTTCTGTATTGTGAAATTATCCCAGAAATTAGGATTCAAGAGCTATGTTTTTGTGCACTTTGTACCTGTTTTACTCAAGTGATTCCTCTTCAGGTATTTATAAATGGGAATAATAAGAGACATGCACTTATTATACAAAAATAACTGCATTTAAAAAAAAAAAAAAAATTTATGCAAAGGTACCTTAGCTTAAGATTTGATAAAAACACCTGTTTAGTTCTTGCAATTTTATTTATTAAAATTAATGTGTTTCAAAAAATGTTATTTTCAATCAGCGCATATCCGATGTGAATTCCATCTGTCACAATATTTAGTCAAATGGATAAAGGACCATTTTGATTAGGTTTATTTACAATGTTACAGGTGTAAACATACAAAATATTTTTAACTTGACATTTTCCTAAGGAGTGCTAATAGTGGGCCACAGTGACTCCTGCAGCTGAACAGGTGGGCCTCGGGTAAAAAAAAAAAAAAGTTTGGGACACTTTGCAAACTACAACATCAAACACAGATAGCAGCAGCTGGTTAACGAGAGGTGTACTGTATCTCTCTCTTTTTGTTGCTTGTTCTCATACAATCCTAAGAGAAAGAAAACAATGATTTTTGTTCAATACAGATAAATTTATTTCACTGTAAAAAAAAAAAAAATAGTGTCTGATGGGTTGAACAGATTTATCACTTAATTCATCCAAAAATGTGGCTAAAAGCAGGCAGGTGTAACTAGTGTCCCCAAACTGCCCCTTCAGGCTACATATTTGAGGTCTGGTGAAAGCCTTGCTTGAAAATAAACAGAACAAGGATGTTTTACCAGAAAACATTTGACTTCGAGCATTAATAAACTGAAACATAAATACAGTTTAGCCAGAGAAACAACCCCATGGTCTTATCTGGGTCATTCAGGAAATTAGTAAATGATCTTTGTCCAACAGCCTTATTACAGAGAATGAGTTAACAAGCCACAGCACAACTGCAATGTTACACGTGTTGACATCTCAGTATTTTTGATTCTTGATATAGGAACTACCGGTTTAGTGCCACTAAGCATATCGCACTGCCTAAATGGAATTTTCTATTTATTAATTGTATTGTGTTAGAAATATCATTTTTGTAGTACAATAATAAATACATTTATATTAAATACTCCCCCTAACCCAATGGCGAGGCCAGGCAAATGGGACACACTTTTTTTAAAATTTTAGAATAAGGTTTCAACTGTAGATTACCCCAGCGCAGGAAAAAAAAAATCGTGGGCAGTTTTCTAACTGTGCTGTACATCCGTGCCATCATGAACAACGCCTGGGTGACATGAACAAATAGCTCAAACAACACATACATTGACACAGAATCAGAAACTAAATAAACAGGCATTCATTACTCAGGGGTAAATTGTGGGGGGAACATGGACTGTATTTTGGACCACAGCGAGTGCCCAAAACAGTACAAAAAGAAAGAAAGGTGGAGTCCAAATGTCACAACGTGTTTGAGAACATTACAACAGCAGGAAACAGGCGCTTCCTTGCAATCACCCCAAATCTTTTTCACTTCACACTGACGTTATTTATGCCAAGCAACTGTTAAGCTGACCAGGAAATCCTCTTTCTGTCTGAACTATGACATTCACACGGTCGGGTCACGTCTTTTAAGGAAGTCACAACATCAGTAAAGTAACTATAACAATTAACCATATAGAAATTGAGCCATACTGATTCAGGAAAGGGGAGAGGCACCCTATACTGTACACCACACAATACCAGATCTGATCTACAGTGCAGTACCACATATACTGTTTTTAAAAAAAAAAAACTTTTTAGAACTGTGTGCTGCACAATAGCACCTTGCTGTAATACCTCAAATTGCATATTCTACGCCAGTTTTAAATGAAGTCCTTACTGCGCCTTAAAAGCGGAGTCCAAACAAACAAAACCAAGTGCATAGATCTTCAAATGCATGAAGTAATTAAGAGTCCAAAATGCTACAAAATCAAAATTATGCAAAAAAACAATTTTATTTATAGAACAGGCAACAAGGTTGATATAGTGCAAAAAGTGCTCAATGCAAACATTTCAGTCGCATGACCATACTCTGTGCTATATTAGAGGGACTATATTATTAAATACAATTATAAAATTTCATTATAGGACAAGTTACAGAAAAATAGCAAAGATAGAAATCCTCAGGTAAATGCATCACATTGTTAATTATTGAATTTTAAGACCTATCTGATTTTGTAGTTTATTTAATTTCCTGCCCTTGCAACTTACAATATGTTGGTAAAAACAAAAGACAACTACAGGTGAGTAATCAATGAACTTAAAAGTGCCATCCGTAGGAAAGATGTACTCGCCACTGGCTAGACATTTTGCGGAGGTAAATCATTCCATTTCAGACTTAATTTTGTGGTACACAAAGATTATTTCAGTCTCGTAGAGGGGGTGACTTGAATCAAAAGGTCAACCAGGGCGTCCTCAGCTCACCATGCACCAGCGAACAGACCCCAGTGGGCTTGCCTGTAAGCTGCCCAGAGCTGCGCTGTCCTCCGACACTAGTTCTGAGGTGGCTGCATGGTGAGCCTGCAGTGTGTAAAGAAGCGGGCGGCTGACTGCACACTCTTCGGAGGACAGCGTGTGTTCACCTTCGCCCCTCCTGAGTCAGAGCAGGGGTGGTAGCGGTAAGCTGAGCCTAAAAATAATTGGACATTCTAAATTGAAAGAAAATAATAAAAATAATTGGCGATGACTAAATTTAAAAAAAAAAAAAAAAAAAAAGGTCTTATGTGGCTCCATGGCCACGAACGGTTAAGTCTACATAGTATTTACATATTTTTTTGTATATTAATATCAGTGTTCATTTTTATTGGCTTTAGTACATCTATATGAATTGAAATACTCTAATCAACAGCTTTTAATTCAATAATTAACAATATGATGTATTTAACTAATGATTTCTGCCATTGTTATCTTTGCTATTTTTCAGCAACTCATCCTATAATGACATTTTATAATAGTATTTAGCAATATATTCCCTCTAATGTCTATCTATATTAACACATTAAGTGGTCTGTGTACACATTGTTTTGTCTTTAACTGAACACCTGACCTCTGATATTTACCTTTAAATTGAATTAAGACCTTAAATATTCAGGTGTTCTTCATTCATTACCACTGAGGAAGGTCATGCAACCGAAACGTTTGCACCGAGCACTTTTTGCACTTGATCAACTTTACAATTGTATCCTATGTCAGCACACATACTGTAGTCCCTGTAATGCGTTAATTACAGGCTGCAGCCATCAATACACACAAATCTGCAGCACGGATGAAAAAGAAAATTGAAAAGCAAGGATTAAACTCACCAGCAAGCACGTCCTGTCTGCAACCTTCAGAACTGCTCTTTATGCAGTCTGCATGCATACCCTGAACTCCTCCCGTTAGAATCTTAGCAGGTGGTTAAAATAAATACAAGCCAAAAGAAGTCACACATGTGTTGGGCGACCTTTATATTTTGACCTTTAAATATTTATTGTTAGAATGGAAGAGCCCAAAGGGATCCTCTCTCCTGTTACGGCTATTTATTTACAAAGTGGTTTGCTACAGTAAGGGTTCTTTTCTGCCTTTTAAAGCAATGTGACGATTACCTGTCGTAATCTGTTTCTGCATTACTTGATTAACATGTCATTGGATTGTAAATATCCGGCTCTGGGAGTATCGCTAGATTTAAAATTAAATGCATCATCATCAACAACAGAACTGGCAGCAATCCACAAATAGCACAGTACAGCAAATCAGTCTAATCTGAGCAGGGTGCGACCGGCTGAACATTATGAAGGCTGTGTTGACCATATTTGTTTGTTTTTTTTTATTGTAAAAGTAGTGTGTGTGTGATTTTAAAGCATGGGTAAAGGGGGTACCAAGGGTGTTAAAAAAAAAAGTACAATTATGCCATTAACAGCCTTTAAATATTGAAGCTTTGAACTCTGCGTATTGGAGGGCAGTGTATACACAACAAAGGCTTACAACTACCCTGTGTAGCAAATCCCTGGTACAAAACACTAAACATAACCAATACAACAACACTGTAACCCCTCTAAACCAGGTTGCTTTCATTCATCACTTCATTTTTCAAAGTGCGGCAGTTCATGATCAGTCTAACTTGGTACTGCATGATCCCGAATTTTGGGATACACCTATTTCCTGCAGCTTCAGCAGGACATGTGAAGTACTTTTAATTCCTGGACGATACACAATACTTAAAAGGCATTGCATATCACCAGTTCATCAAGCGTAACTGAAAGCAAGATACTTCTTCTCACAACCCAAACCAGACAGCCAAGGAATAGGGAAGCTGAACTTACACCCTGATCAGAGAGGAATGCAGCAGACCAGCTGACTACAGTAAGATTAAGATTTACACCAGTCACTTATCTGTAAAAAAATAATAAGAGGAATGCAAAGCAGTCACCCATCAACAGCAAACATAACATAGAATGGCAGGTACTGTGAAGAGGAGAAACTAGGGCTTGGTTTCACAAATACTACTTTTTTTTTTTTCTAAGTAGTATCACTCAGCAGTATCACTTCGTTTTTTTTTAAATTTAGATTTGTATCTGTCTGGGCCTGGCACCATAGCCAACAGTAGTCACAGTGTACATTACAATGTACCACAAGATACACAACTATGTAAAACCACTTCTGATGTAACCAAAGAAGAATCACATGTCAAATCTGTAAAACAAGCCTGCCGCACAGTTTACATTAGCAAAACAAAAAAGCCCTTTCCTTTTCCTTCTGCCAAGAAAATGGGATAATTCAACAAATCAAATGATAATTCAATAAATCAAATGTATTAAAGACTCCTTGAACTACTTGGACTAGTGTGAAAGAGAAACCTTTAAAAAAAATCGATCCTAACCTTTTATTTTTATTATCATTCACATTAAATATGACGGTCAGCTACATACAGTATGTTAAATTGCATACTGCCAAGATATATTATCTGATGCTGGAGAACTGGAGAATGTGTACTTATTCCATTCCACTGTTACAGATATTCTCTATGCCACTGGCAAGTAAGCTACTGAACCAGTGCACTGATCTTACCATATGTTCACTTGCAACCTGATCCAAGGCTTTTTTTCAATGCACTACCCTGTATTCATTCAGTCATTTTTAAGGATAGAAAAGTTTTTGGTTACTGTATGGTGGGCAAATTGCTAAATGTATTTATTAAATTCATTTTGATATTGTATATAAAATCAAAGGATATTCACAATGCAACACTGAATGCTGCAGTTGCTGCATCTACACTGCACAGCCTCATTTACACTCTTTACCATCGTTCTGTGAGCAATAGGTCTTGCTCCTTCAAAAAAAGCCCCTGAAAGAAACAATAATGGTTACTGATACCACAGAGGATACACTTAGCATATCGTAAACAGTGTGTAGGTAGCAAGCTCACGTGTGTTTTATTAAACGCCTAGTAAAAGCAGGAATGGGTCAAACTGCTCTGCAATGGGAGCCTTATTTCCATCCCTGAAGAGGATTTATTTACGTATCAAACACACTGAACGGCTCACGTGACACTACCAGCAATGGCAGCGCACGGAGCACATACAACACAGTATACAAAAACTTTGGTAAGACCTACAATATCTGAACTAATCTTCTCTGTTCAATAATCTGAATCTGTCTCCAGCTCAGCTGACCACTTGGGGAAAGTATTTTATTCATGACTGCTTCCCTATGGTGAGTCACATAGCTCTGATAACAGCTTGCAGTACATTACCTTCTACAGGGGAATTTAACTTTTTTTTTAAATCTATTTTAACTTTTAATAGCATGTTTTACTAATTATGATAAGACACATCCAGAACTTTAAACACTCAATCATACGGATTCTAGTAAAAATGAATGTAACGGAAACGTTTTGAGCAGAGGTCTTTATACTTCGGTAGAGTAATTCAGATCACACAGGAAAAACAATCTCTCACAGAAATCTCTCCATCCCTCGCAAGAGTAAAGTGAATGCCTGACTTCTGTTTAGTGTCAATTAAAACACAAAGACTATACTGTACCACCTGTAGAAATGCAGCACTGTAAATCAATGAGGTGGAGATGTGTTTTATACAGTAACACCTTCCAATAACACAGTATTACTTTCTGATGCACCTTTTGACTGATTGTTTTCAACATAGGTAGTGTACCCTTTCTGATAGCATGCATTTCAGCTTTTGTGAGCCTGCCATGCCACTGAGGAACTGGCATTATTATTACTGCTGCAGCTTTGCCTGGTACAGGCTCAAACAGAGAATGAAGCACAAAGGATGCAGTTCTGACTAGGCTTTATTGCTATTAAAAAAAAAAAGTGTACAGTACATTTGTAAAGCGAAGATCTACCTTTGTATCCCTGCACAAACAAACACAAAAAAACGTCTTAATCAATCCCTGACAAATGTTCCTATTCTATTGCTTAGGGATGCATTCTTCTGCAGTTCAGAAGGGGGGGGGGGGGTAGCGTTGGTAGAACTGTACAGTGATAAATGAATCATTGCAAAAGATCAAACAACCTTCAATCCACAATGCACTTTTGATTTCTACATGACACACAAATACTGCATCTGGCTTTTCCAACCAATATTATGCATTGGTAAGCCTGCAGCAATCTTCCACCTTGAATCTTTTTTTAAACCCCTTTTACAAAAAAAAAAAAAAAAAAAAAAAAAAAAAAAAAAACTATAAATCCTTCAAAGCAAATCCTTGCAGCTGATCAAAACTGAATCCTCTTTAGATTTTTTTTTTTCTTAATTTTTAAAATCTCTTTTGCAGATTTATAATGTAGAAGGCAACTTAATATTTGTGTCCCAATGTATCGCAATAGCATGCTTCAACTAGAGTACTGTCTATAGGACTAGCTGAATCGAGAACTGTTTGTGCAACAGACCACCACTAACTTACTGTACTGCACAAAAAATATATATTTTTACTTTAGTTCAATGCAGAGTGAAATTGTGTCAAATTGACTATACTTGAGGTCTGGACCTAAATAAATAAATAAATAAATAAATAATTAAATAAATAAATAAATAATAATATCTCATTGGGTTTTCATTTTGGGAACCAATACCTGTGTCTAAATATACTATTGTTAAGAAAAGCAATAATGATTACTAAACTTAGGTTTCAAACAGACTACTGTAACCCATTATGCATCAATTAAAGTAAATATATCAAAATATGAATCTGTATTTAGCAATGATGCCTTGTGCGTATTATTGCCACATACAATAACAAATCGTATCTTATTGTACAAGTGTGCAACTACGAGTCCTACAGTATAATTTATAAGGCAACATAGTAAAGAAGCGAAAAAAGCGTGTAATAATTTATGACTGCATAATGCTACAAAATAACGTATTAATCTCGATGTTTAGCAATGTCTACGCTGACGAAATCACTGAAACCAAAATGTGAAAAAACACAAGTCCCTCCCGATATTAATTAAATACAGATACTGAACATCCACGAACAAATCCATCCTGAAAACGCGCTTTAGCCCTGTTGCTGTACAAACGTGAAAATACACATGTATATATGAGTTCTGAGTGCATAGAGAGATGCTGTACAGGACTGTACTAAATAAACAGCCGTCAGTACTGTAGTGGAGCAGACACTGAATTAAAAAAAGGGTCACGATTGAACCGGTTGGTTTTAAATTCCAAAGATGCTCGGTCTACCTGCTCAACCCAGCTGGTGTGGGTCAAACTAAAAAAGGCACAAACGACTATTTGTTCTAGGTGTATGTTTGATCCATTTCCCAGAGTTACGATCAAAATAGTTTAGATTATAAAGTAACAGAAGAAAACAAACAACGAACCCCTGGCTTTTTAAAAACAACACGTATTTGTGTTGATGCTGCTGTCCACAACAAAGATCTTGTATCGCCGTCCTTAGCAACACCCACAAACAAACAAACAAACACAAACAAACCGTAGAATTATTAACATGCCAAAACCCTTACCGTGACTCTCTTCATCCATGCTTGCCAGTGAAACAGTCCCCAGAAATACCTGATAAAGGTTACAACTTCAAATAAGACGAGGTAATACGGAAAACGGTTTTATTTAAATCTTCTGTGTTTTGCTTTTTTTTTTTTTTTTTTTTTTTCAGAATACCTCAGAAGGTTCTGGGATTTCTTAACGCGGTTTAATTATATTGTTAAACACACGTTCCTTATAATATTAGAGTTTTTTTTTTTCATTCCTTCGCTATGCTATTACTAAGTCTCTCCTTCGAGACACCTTCTGTTCACACAATCCCAGACTGCCAACCGATCGGCTGCTTCGACCTCTTCAAATGCGTCACTAGACCGCTCCTCCCACTGCATGACTGACAGCAGACAAGCCCTTACCAGCAATTACCAATTTTTTCTATAGTTGTATTTGATTTACAGCAAAAACTGCTTAGTTTAATAAATAAAAAAAAATAATGGTTTTAGATGGAATATACATGGCAATGGATTAAGACGACCATAAAACTATACATATAGACACAGTTAATGAAAGAGCACTGCATTTTGTGGCAAATGGGTACATTTTTCCAAGTTTACTGTTCACCTTGTGCAGCTCTGTTTGGCAGGCATACAAACTTTGCCTGTTAGCACCCCAGCACAGTGGGAGGGCTAATTAGGAATCAGGGGCATAGAAGGAAGCAACCACCCATAAGGAAACACTTTTGTGCTCAAAATGATTGATAACAGTGCAGGCACCATAACGTCCTGTTCCAATGGAAACATGATCTCAGAAGTGAGCGAGGGACACTATTAGCACCTCACGTGTTGGAGAGCTAGTTAACTCTTTCAGTTAGCTGCTGGTGAATTACATTCTTGGATGAAATGTTAATACTGACACTGCTTTCAACACAGAAGCTGTGAAAGAGGCGACACATATCAAACGAGTTGCAATTTACTGCATTGTAGACTAAAACTGAAAATAAAACAATGTTTTCATTTGTTTTGCATGTGGTGTATCTTTGTGATTGTTACAAGAACAGTGTCACAATAAATACAATTTATTTTCAGCCACAGTTTACAAAATCTTTGCAATACATTGTGGAAATTCAGACAAATTGATACAGGAGATGAATATGATTGTTTAGATAATCCATGGAAAGTACTCATCTGTGACTGACAGGTTGATTTATATCGATTGAGTGAAAACAGGACTAAAGAATTTGCAACATTATGAAAACTTGCCATTCCACTGAAATATTCTTTCATAGAAAATCCCATGTCAGGCTTTTTTTTTTTTTTTTTTTTTTTTTCTCCTGAACGAAAATGAATTCCTTTAAGCAAAACTAACAGGACTCTGTGATTCCCATTCTGTTTCATCATCAAACACCTTTTTTTTTTTTGTTGAGCAGCAATGCCTTACTTCCAACCAAGGCTAATAAAATTAGCAGTTGTCATTTAGCCCTTGTCTCAGGTCAGTAGGAGCAGGATTGGTCACAGACTAACAGGAAGCCTGAAAGGAGATGCAGAAAGACACACGGGTCCTGGATAAGGGGTCATTCATGCCTGTTTAACAGTTCTCAGCAGTAAATAGATCTCTTCAATAGCCATGCTCTAACATACTGTCTGAGGACATACCTTGTGCTTTCTGAGCTACTTCTACAAATAAATGATTTAATTCAGTATCTATATTAAATATGAGAATACAGTCTTTTCAAATACTTGTTTTTTCAACCTGCTTCAGTGTTACTGTGTATTTTCATGTCTTAAATATGGATACCGTACCTGCTATAAAATCCACATAGCAGCCGATGTTCTTTTTGTCAAGTTTCTTGTAACGTACTGCATTATATTGATATAAGGGCACTTCTCTGTATGCTGTAGTGGGAATAGTGGAATATTGCAAATATAGGGATTTTCTTGTGAACGCAAAAAAGGATGCAACAGTGTTGCTATTTGCACAGCCCTGTGCAATGGTCAAATTCTTACTTTCTACAATACTACACAGTATACTGAATACCAATCCTGAAGTCAACTATACTTTGAGAGAGACACTATTTGCACAGCAGTAAATATGTTTTACAGTCTAATGGAAATTAGGGAATAGACTCTTATTGGGGTCATTCAAGAAGCAATTAGTCACCACCCTGGAGGAAAATGGTGTAATAAAAGAGGAAAGCATTCCTGAATGGACTTTTCACTGTCCCTTCTAATGTAACATTCTGACAATGCACAGAGCTTACTCTCTTTTTCCTTCCACCTGGTCTACAAGAATCCAGGGCCATAACCCAAGGGGTCAGGAATCACTGTGACTGCATCATGAAGAAGGTTGCATACTGCATGGTACTAATGTGGGATAACATTGCCAAGGAGCAGATATAATTTGACTGCTGCTTATCAGCATACCACATATAAGAGAATGTAATCCAAGTCATGATTCAGAATATATCATTGTTCCACTTGTGTGTGTGTGTGCCATGCTGCACACTGCCACCTGAGAGCATCCTCCTATAGCCACTTAGACAAAAGTGACACTGTCTCAAGTGGTCCCTGCTGCCATTTGATAACTGAGTGCCTCTGCAATTTCTTGTGCTCAGGTACTGTATAATGGGTAATGGTTGTTGTTGTTTGTTGCACATTATTATATAATGGCTGCCCATATGGAATAAATACATTTACAATAGTTATTGTGTGTGTAATGTACAACTCATGGGGACAATGTGTGTGTCATGCATGTTAAATATGTTGCTTCGGTAGACATATGAATGCTACATTTACGAGATCTCCACTTTCAGGATAAAGAGGAAAATGAAGCACTGGGCAGAAAAGTACTGCAAGGCAAAGTAGTTGAAACATTGGTCCAGTTTTTTGTTAATTTGGAGCTAAGACAGGTAAGGAGGTCAAGAGGTCAGTCAAAAAGAGGCAGACATGTTGGGTGTATGGCCTTTGTATGTTATCCCAGTTTCGCATGTAGAGTACATATGTTGTGCAAATATCCAACCACTTTGTATCCAAGTACGCAGGAGCTGTGTGTTTAAGTAACTCAAGAGCCGGAACAGTCCACGTCAAAGGGGAGGTCTGGGAGGAAGGAAACCTCCATTGTACACGATGATGGGGGTGTTTCCAGTGAAGTGGTTTGAAAGCGTTGCAGTGCTTCATGTCCGATATCCTGGAGAGTCACTTCCAGCTCAGGTCACAAGTACAAAATTAGTCCACTAAAGCACCACATAAGGCTCAGAATTGAATGGGTGGGAGTGTGCAGGTCAGGACTGAGGTGAGGGGAAGATCACATGGTACCTACACGTAGTCAGTGTCACTGGCCCTCTTGAGCACTAAATTAATTCAGAAAAAATGTAAACAATGGCGGTCCAAGTCTATACATGCAGTATGACATGAGTTAAAATGTTCAGAACTGTTGTGGCTTTATTAAAACAATATTTAATTAATTTAAATAGACTTTTTTTTTTTTTTAAAAAAAGCATTTTAAAATACTAATTGCAAAGAAAACAAACTTTTCTGGAAACTGTGAGAAAGTCATTGGCTTCAAATATACTTTATTATTACGTTTTATAAGGGACTGTTACTTTAAATAAGTAACAACATTTGTGTTAATTATTATTATGATGAATTAGCCATTTAGCAGATGCTTTTATCCAAAGCGACTTAGAGACTAGGGGGTGAACTGTGCATCAACAAATGCTGCTGCAGAGTCATGTAGTATAGGTCCTTGGTTTTACATCTTATCCAACAGACGGATGTTACATAATTCAACACTTCAAAGGCAATTAGTAAGGGACTACACCTAACATTTTTAATCTATTTATAATTTTAAATATTACCTAATCCCCTTCATTCCTATACTTTTCATGCAATTTTAAAAACTGGATCATGTGCTGGCAAAATCCATACAACGGAAAGGGTGTCCCCTGTATAGTTCAAAACGCTGTTCTTTTTTTTTTTTTTTTTACAGGAAAATCTAGTTCACTGTTTCCTAGTTTCCTTTTCTGGAATACAGAGACACATTTCAACACATTTCTAGTGTCTCGATGCACACATATGTGTCCTGCTGCATGCAGGAATGTTTCCTATAAATAATGCTGGGGGGGATATCCAGTAATTAATGGCGAGGCAAGACTGGATCAGTGTCTGATCTCATCACCCCACCCTGACACACTTCGCTATTCCTCATGCAATTATCTGGCTCAACCATCTCAATGGAAAATTACAGTTGTTGCTCTACATCTACATCAGCCATACAAAGAAGAAAACCCCACCCATACCCTGTTTGCGTTTGATGTTCAGTTCAGCATTGACTCATGGAAAGAAATCTGATTTCTTGTTGACTAACAACTTGGACAAGCCTCTCGATCCCATGATAAGACAAGTTTACTAAAAACAAAGGACTGTAAATGTGACCTCTCTGGGGCTCTTTCAGTCCATTCCAGTTTGTGGCCTTCCACAAGTCTTTAATTATTGAATTGAATGAATAGCTGAATAATGAGGTGGATACCACTGCACTAAGGCTGGGATTGGATGCAGTGGTGTAGAGTTGTGTTTTGTGGGACTTAGAGGGAGCTTTGAAACACAATACTCACTAAACAAGCCTGCTTCTCACAATCCCAGGCTCACATTCATATCAGCTATTCTGGTAATTATGAGAGGTCCACTGAACTTACTACATGCTGTAATGCAGGGTCAAAGAGAACTGGTTCTGTAGGTTTACAACTGCTTGTAACTGCAAATCACATCAAGGCACATGAAACTGCTGCTGTTAATCTCGTAAAGCAAGTGTCTTCGGCCTGCTGCTTTTCAAAAACTCCTAGGAGAATTGCAATTTATTCAAAACATTACCTCCACATTAGGATCGCATTAATTTGCCCATAGAATAATCCATTACAATCCTATTACAAATTCAACGGAGACATAATTGCACACATCCGTTAAATCAACTTCCCACTATTTATATAAAAACAGCTCTGTAGCTTAAAAACCTGATGTCTGTATTTTAGTTAAGTAGTGACACCACTATATACATATTCTTTAAAACTTAATTACATTTTTTATGTGTGGGTAAATACCATGTAATTCACAATTATGTCTGTAAGGCTTTCTGAACATATTCAATTGACTATTTCATTAAGAAAAAGTAGTTGACTGATTCTTCAGCATGTTCACTCAAAGCAGTAATCAAAATATTAAATAGCACAGACTAACTATCCCTAAGCACACACACACAATATATAATTACACTGCCACTGAAAACATGAAACCTTCCACCCGAGATGGTTCATGCAATACTGAACAAACTCAAATAAACATTCAAAATCAATTTGTTTCACTGTTGTCATTTAAATAAAACTAAAATGAACACTTCGTATGACAGTTGGTTGGCTGGCTAGTCAGGCATGCAGGCGGGCATTCAGTACGCATCTTTCATTAAACATCAACAGTGACCACTTTCTGGCATTGTATTGATTTTTTAGATTTGTCTTAAATGATTTTTGTATGTGTTTTGTAAGTATTGTTGTATATTGTATTTTTTGTATAACTATTAAGAAGATAATAGCCTTTTAATAAAATACAATGGGCCATATTTTCAAAGTGTCCCCTCCATTCTTTAATTAAGAGATAAAATCATGTTGCGGTTACAAAAAGACTCCTCAAGTCTCCCAACTGAGCAGGTTTTTGTTTCAATAGGTGTTTTACCTCTTTCAAAAAATAGGAGTTAATTTAATGCTTGCTTTATTATTTTGAATCCATTTATATATTACTAAAGTGCTTACATTATTTTGAGCACAGTAGCATAAGACTAAAATTAAGGTTAGGGAGTTTTAAAAAAAACCCCAAAAAAACAGGTTTGCAAGGAAATACTACGAAAGTTCATTTGCAGTGCCAAAAAAAACCCCAAACAAACACAAAAAAGACAACATCTTACTAGGCTATCCTACTAGGCTGCATTAACATGGTTTTAAAAACACGCTAGCTTTGACCAGAAGATAACTGAGGTGAAAGATTAGGAATAAAAGCGCACCAGAGTTCTTATTTTAGCTCTTAGTTGCACCAGAGGCAATGGCATTAAAATGAGAGCTTCTAATCAGTCAATGAAGGCTTGGTTTTCCATTTTTATCAATAATGTGTGTGACCCAGGAAGGAGAGAGATAGAGAGAGAGAGAGAGAGAGAGAGAGAGAGAGAGAGATGTAAGAGGAAAGAAATGTTTACCTTTCAGTTACAATTTTTATTTACATTTTTAGAAATTTTAAAACACTCTAAGTGAACTCTATGGAGCGCTATCCAGAAAGATTTTCTAACATAATCTGTACACTGGGCTTCACATTACTAAAGAATAATCCACTTTTAACCCTTGGGTGCAATGCCATTTCCCTTAGAATTACTGTTAATTTTATTTTGTACTGCACGATACACAAACAAAAATATACAAAACAATTCAAAACAAATCATTAATATCATACTGTTATACCATATAAACCCGCATTGCACAATAATACAAAGCTAATTAAATATCTACTTGCTGAAGCTATTTTTATTTTAGCAGACGAGTTGTTCAGTTGTAGCAAGCAGCAATGTAGCAAAAGGCACAGGGCAGTGACATCACCTCCCTAGCAACAAGCCTCCTATGTTGGGAATGGGTTTTTTCAATGCAACGGGTTTGTGCATTTAAGAAAGGTGAGGAAGACTCGTGACAAGCCGATTACCCCCCGCAGTACGAATTAAAACGGTGTGCTGCTTTTTATGCGAATAATTTGAAAAACCAAGTCAACAAAGTTTTAAAAAATATTTACAATATATTGATAAGTGAAATGGAATTAATACACTGCGCCGCAGTCAGATGATAAATGGGCCGCAGGTTGCATGTCCCTGCCCTATAGAATAAACACATTTCGCTTAATTCTTAGTCCAATGAAATACTGTTATGGCTTCCAGTAGACTTTTGTGATACCATTTTGTAGTTTCTTTGATTACATGATGTTAAATACAATTCTAGGTGATGCAACTCTTCTGGCCTTAGCTGTTGTGAAAATGTACAAATAAAAAAACAGGAACCTTGTTAATTACCTCTAATTTTCAAGCTATTTCATGGTATTACTTTGTGTTACTATGGTATCAGTTTGTAACTACATGGTGTTAACAAAATAAATAACTACTTTTGTTGTTATAGATGTATAAAGATAAAGCCTGTGGCATATTTTTAAAGAGCTGTGGTATACACTCATGCTATATTTTCTGATGTTAGATTTGTGGTCACAATGTTGGAATGCTTTCTATTTCAGCCACAAAATAACAACATGAAAATATTGCATTTCTAAACCCTTTACCATGCGGAGTAATACTAGTGATTCTTTAACTCCCAGGTCTCTTCTGCGAAACACTGGAGGAAACCAAAAATAAAACCACCAGGAATATAAAAAAACTTCCCAAGAATTCCCAAAATGGGAAGAAAGAAAACAAGTTTAAATCTACAGCAGTGAGTGGTCTCCCCAGCTGTAAAAAATGATATTATTAATAAAAAAAGATCTTTCTGGGTATCTGAATGTAATCTGGGGATATGCCAGCAGAATTAGTCCTCCCCTAACATTTAAAACCAGGTAGCATGTGATCTCTGCCAGAAAACACATTTTAATAAAGGCCCACAACCTTTGACCTGACAAGACACAAACAGATCAAGGCAAGCGCCTGGGGCTTGCATACCAGGAGCACACCCAAGGTCCGGACACTGTTAAGCACAGCAGATATTCTTACTGCAAATCTAAAGCAGCAAGGACTTTAACAATCCGAACGAGGATTGCAACAGTACCAGCAGGCTGGGCAAGTTTGCCCTTCAGCAATTCATCTTCGGTTTACAATTCTGTGCTGTTAAACTTGTAATTTAATGAGTGTGAATGATTTAATGAATCTTTTATGCTTGTTTATTTATAAATCATGTTACAATTTAGGAGAAAATGACAGAGGCAACTAGTCAGCACACCTATGCCAACAGCAATTATATAAAGGAATTATTTATTTTTCAGTTCATAGACTTTACACTAGGGTGTCGACTTTTGGTAAAGAACTAATACAAAGCCCTCTCGGTGTGTGTTTATCATTATGTCTCTAAAGCTGAGATATCAAGTCATGCTCTGTGTTTAATGAGCATGTGAGCTGATGTTTCTATATCTACTGAAAGCCAGGCATATTATTCATTCAACTGAACATTATCCAGTTATCCTGCACGCTGTGTGTCCTTTAATTTGTATATATCATCCTATCACTTGGCATTAGGATCTGGTCAGACCTAAGAAGCCAGCAGAGTAAGCCCTGGGATTTGGTCAGTACATTAAAGCGATACCTCCAGAAAATACAAGGCCTTATCTACTTTGTGTATATTATAGATTCCATTGCACTATTTCAAAGGAAAACAGAGGAAGTGGTAACCAAGGTGTTCTGGCCTAATCCAACCACAGCAGGGCCTTTCCACCCTGCTCTTCATGGACTCTCAACTGAGCAGGTTTTTGTTTCAACCAGAAACTAAATATGTATTGTATTATTTTTCAGTGCACATAAGACAATGGTTGCTCAAAATGTGTGCATTGCAAACTAAATGGAAGAGAAACAGAGAACTGGTTCAACTGAGTTTACTGTACCGGTAAGACTTGTGTTTTACTTCCCTAAATACATTGAAAGTCAGATAAGAGATAGAAACCAGTCGCTACCGTCCAGGATAGAGATATGCAGAGCAGTGGCCCCTCACTTGCTCCATTGGCTGCTTGACACGAGACTCCAACTCCCAACACTAACTGTGCAGCACTGAGGTGGTGATCCCAGTCAGCTGCCTGGTTCACAAAGGGTTTATTAACACCTGCTAAGACAGCAGGAACAAAAACACAGGCAGCTCACATCGTAGTCTAAAAGAAACGGCAAACATATTCATAGATGATCACAGTGGAGACAAACTGATACACAATACATTAGTTTGCATTCTATCAAGAGGGACTCTAAACACGACTTTGCACCCAAGGAGTTAAAAAGCTATCAATCCACCATTTAATTTATTGTTTACCTTCTAACCACCTGGTGGCTGTGCAGTGTAGACACATTTTTACAGAGAAAGACCCTTTCAAATGGATCAGGTCATTTTTTGTCTTAATATGTTCTTGTTTCAGTCCATCCATCCGTTATTCCTTGTCCATCTGGAAATCTTTATCTGTGTGCTGCATCTCTTTCGCTCTCTAGTTTTCTGGTCTACTTTTCCCTCACCCTTACAAAGAGATCACTGAAGAATGGTTGTTTGGGGGCGGATGACGTGCATAGGAACTTCCATGTGTCCCATGCTTGCCAGTGCTACTGATTTGCAGCCAGCCGCACAGTCCGAGGGGATGACAATTTCCAACAGCCACCTTCCCCCACCAACACTACAAAATCACTGGCCTCATCCCCCAAAAAGGAGACAATCCCTGACCACCAGATGCAAGACATCAAGATTTGGCAACCTGGTTTGACCCATGCTAATAATGCAAACTTTAGTGTACATGTTTGGAACATCTTTGTCTGTGTCTTGATAAACCTACTGCAGAGGGGTTTTTTTACAGACAAATTAGGCCTTTCTTGCAGTGAGCTCCATTTTCCAATAACGAATAAGATGAATAAGTTACATTATGATGTGCTCTTTTACTGACGTTAATGTCACAACATCTGGTTAATAAAAAAATAATGCAGCTTGTGTTTGTCCTTTAGACAGGAGCTGAGGGTTTGCTAGCTGATTAAACAGTGCAGGACTTCAATATAACCCAACCATACACACTGCAGGACTGCAGGATAAACACACAAGCATGACCAAGTTATTAAACAACATTAGGGCTGTGGTTGGGCTACTGTATAAAACAGTGGTGTGAGAAGAAGATCAATACACGAGGCACACATACATAGTTTAAAAGGCAAGGCAGTTATAACGGATTTGGGGCCGAGAAGATTATTAAATTCACTCTAGCATTTGGATGTTGGAGGGCAGATTGGTTCCCCTGAATGTTACCTAGATTTCTTCTGCTTTTGCTAAAGCAGCGAAAGGTAGCTAGAATCTTGCTTAGCCACCACTGCAAAAACAAGGCCTGCGTCTAGCCAGTACTTGGCTTGAGCACCTCCAAGGACAAGCCAAGGTGAATCACAAGGAGTTAGCGTATGTGCTTCATTCATAAAACACTCAATCATCAGGCATTTGTATAACTAAGTGAAACAGGATGCTGATCTGAGAGGAAGTTGAATTGAAATCATCACTGGAATGCAATGAGTGGTGGTATGCCCCATACTTCCTTTAAACAGTCCCTACTCAAACCTCCGGCACTCTCCTATATGCTTTGAACGAGTAGCTTGTTATATCAGAGAGGGGAATGCAGTGTGTTTTCCCTCCAGTGTTGTCAGAACAATTATTCCAATAGCGCACATGATGCTACCCCTAGCCGTGGCCCCCTGGCCGATTGCAATTGGCTCACTTCCTGCTAGCCAAGCGCCTGCACAGATTTAATCTGCCATTCTCTTAATTGACTCCAAAACAATTCAATTTAAACAAATGCAGATGTAACAACAAATGCTGCTGGCCACAAACAAACCAGGGTCGTTTTTGGAATTTCAGGAGTTCTGAACAAAGTTTCTTTCACAGGCTGTCTAAGCATGAGGCTTCCCTACAAAAATAATTAAGACAGTATTGGAGCATAGGGTATTGTAAATACAGTGCACAACTTAAACAAAGGTTTAGTGTCATACATGAATAAGTGTGGAATCTTGAATGCAATGAACATAGCTGTATTTCATAGACTATGCAATATGAATAATAGAAAACAATTAGTGTTTTAGCTAATTATATCACTGACCTTTATTTTGTTACTAAAATATTTAGCAAGAATCATGCTGATCTTCATTGCAGTGAAGTGTTCTTGTATGTGTGCCATTTCTAAACAGTCTGATGTGATGTATGTGACACATGTGGTTTCCTATGTCAACCCGTCAAACAAATGTCGGAATATCTAAGGCATCACTTCTCCATCAACAACTTTACAGCAGAAGCAGTAAAAGGTTTCAGGGGGTTTAGGCATTTCTTTGTAATTATGTTAACACGGCACACAAGCATGCAAATGACCGATTTATTAATAAAAACCCTTGAGGTTTAATTTTGCTTTTGGTGTTGAGTGGTGTAGTCATGCTGTGCGATATGTTCCAGACCACAAGGATTTAATTTAAACACACCTACCATTTCAACTAGGATACAAAAGCAATGATAAACCACCATTGCATTTTCTACAGTATGCAATAGGGTATATATTTATATATAAACACTGACGTTGTTCTATTCACAGCTCCAGGCACATCAGATCAATGCCATAACGAACGTACTCGCTCTCTTCCAATCTCCGAAGCTAAGGAAGGCTTAGTTGGCAATTGGATACACAGACAACTCAGAGAGTCAATTTCAGCAGCAAAAGAAAGACTGTGCTCAAAGCCACTTTATAAATCGCAAAGTCATCATTACAGTGCAAGCCCAAGTGTAGCATTTATTTTGCAATAGGATTCCTGAGAAATTCTCTGTACTGGTAAATAGAAGTTGTGTCACAGCACTGTTAACAAATGAAGAAATTTCAAATTTATGACCATGTAAGAATATGGATACACTATAATAAATATAATAGTATATATAATCTGGTATGGATACAGCTCTAAATGAGCTCATACTAACGTTTTAAAAATCTATTATTTTTTTTAATGTTCATTCTATAGCCTTTTCTGGATTCCTACGCACAATAGTCAGCTGAATTCAGAACAGCTCTGAAAAAGCTCACTACATAGAGCAACCTTCAGCAACTGAAAATATAAATATATACGACATGGGTGTGTATGTTCTTCTTATTCAACAAGCCAAAAACTACATGCTTCCTCCCCAGCCACCCCCATCCAACAGAAGAGACAGCCCCCTCAGTGTTCTCTCACTATACTTCTGGTTCTCATTTACAGTACAAAACCCTGGCTGTTCCCTGACTTTTAAAACCCCATAGCAGCCATAAGACTTTAAATCTACAGCTGAGGAAACAGAAAATCGACTACTCAAAAGCCAAGAATCATGACCATCGGTTCTAGTCTCCAGCTTTGGGGTATGAGGTTCTAAGATAAGGTTGGCTGTTATTTCAGGTTTCAAACCGCGCTTTGTGAATCTCTTAGGTATAGGATAACCTGTGCAGTATGTTTTAAGAAAGGGAATGCTAGAATATTTAGTAAAAACGAAACAACAAATCTGTGTCAACACACACAAGACTATTAACTATGCAACTTTTTTTTTTAGTTAGCACAGGTCATTAGCTCTCTAAAATTGAAATCCAACAGCAATGTGAGGCCTCCAGTTTGGGGTGGGATTTCCTGTCAGGAGAATAGATGCTATGAATCAGATCTTTTTATTTTTGTAGAGGAATCAGGATGGGGGGAGTCATCTGGAATGATACTCCCCTTCGATCTCAAACTAAAATAACTTTGCCACACCTACGGCATGTGTACAAAATCGGGACACAGAAAGTTTGGATAGCAAGATTCAACTTAACTTACACCACTAACCCCCACCTTCCCAGCAGTTCAGCTTTTCCTATTAGAAATAAAGAAATGATAACTTTTCAATATAAAAGAAACATTTAACAAAACCAGTTTAAGTGTGTTTGATTGATTTCACATGTAAAACTTTGAATTATCCGAACCCCTCTTATTATTCAAACAGTTCTTTGCTAGCCTGTCTTCTGTGCTATTCAGCTCTGTGCTATTTCCAGAGCAGTACAGTACTATATGGTTATATATTCACTGTTAAAGGGCTGAATTATGCCTTTTTAGGAGGTTTCTTAATTGAGAAAGGTGTGATTATACTGTACTTTATGACTGCTCTTATCCGTAGTATGATACTCTGTAATGTGATATTTTGTAACAATTGTAAGTTGTCCTGGATAAGGGCATCTGCTAAGAAATAAATAAATAAATAAAATGTAAAAAATATCAATTACCAGAACAGTTCAATTATCCAAACTAGTTGTATCGGATATCAGATTTCTGTAACATAAAATATATCTTCACTAGTAATGTTCTTTAAGACTTTTCTTTAGTGTTTGTTAAATTCGATTTCATCATGGTGCTTCTTCTATACAGTTGTAGAGCTGTGAGAAAGTGTTGCATTTTAAAGGTCACAGAACAGTGATGCTGTCAGTACTAGGAGACATAACAGAAGTTGCTGGGCATATCTCTCACCAGAGACTACTGCTTAGTGCATATTATTTCTGGGTCCAGTTCTGTTCTTAGTGTTATTTTTTTTATTCTAGCCAAAGGGGTGGGAGGCCTGGAGACTTTTCCTGGCGATTAATTCCTGGCTTAATTGAGGAGCTAACCAAAAAATCAGCTAACAGATCAGCCCTTTCCCCAGCAAGCCCCCTCCTCAAGACCCACTTCCACTCGAGAGCCAGCATTCACAATACCTGACGTCAGCTTGGAATAACGGTTAGGAAGTGGAGCTGGAAGGTGGGACCCTCGGGAAAGGCAAGAAATAATAATGCAGAGGTGATACAGGCTGGGATTTTCCACTTCACCTCAATAAGCTGTGTTTAGTTTTGTTTGTGAGCATCAAGCAGATGCTGGTTGGCCTGAATTCAATTAACCTTCAGGGTGTTTTGGGAATTAGAATTAGTTAATAAATGGAATGAATGTGGAGCAATGTTTATTTTGATTCCATGCTGTTTTTATTCAATCCAGACCTTAGTTATTAGCTTATCATTATCACAAAGACGAGAAAGGAAAAGGGCCAGTGGTGTTTGAGCAATTTGGTGATGGAAACTGCGGAAGGGGGTTTTGCAGAATGTCAGAAAATCTGTAATATATATACTTTTTTTTTTCTAGATCAAGATTTGTTGTTCCAAACAGCTTTACAGTGACCAGTTTAAAATACTGGTAAAATGTGTATGCCTGGGAAATCATTTAAAGCAAAAACAAAGCCCACATAGATCATTACGGGAGAATAACTGACTGAAGTGAACTGTCCCTAAATAAAAGAGATACGCTGTCAGCCACAGGGGTCACAAAGTAAATGTGTTTTCCAGTGTGCAAACTGACCGACCCAGGTTCCTAAATGTGCTCATGTCCCAAAACCAAGGGGCCTAAACAACCGTTTCACCACAGTTCAGTCACAACCATCCCTGTAAAGAGAAAATAAAACTGCTAAATGTTACAAAACCAGTAACAAATACCTTAAATGAACTCTTCGATTTGCTCTACCGTCGCAGACAGAGGAAGCTTGCTTGTCTGTGGCTAAAATGGAAATGTAGGCAACGTAAACAAAAAGGATAACTAACAAGGTCTGCCATCGACCAAGATTGAGGGTTCATAGAAAGGTGAGCTTATGACAGAACACAGCAACAACATCTTAGGAGATTAGAGTGTTTGCTTGATAACTTGGGAATGAACAGTTTTAACTGTATTGCATCATTTAACTGAACTTCCTCTTGTATTAGTCAGCCAAACATTATCACCCAAGTGAAACCCACTTCTGAAAAGTTTGAGAAACTTTACAAGGTCAGTGGGAATTCTAGTCCCAAAGCCAGAGAGCAGTTTGAGATGAAGAATTCGGTAATTACAGTGCTTAAATCGTCTTATTAGCAGCGCACAGTTCAAGAGGTGACGAACGAGGTGGGTTAGGAATTCAAATACATGGATTAGTACAAGGATTTCATACTCCAAGATAAGTTTTAGAAGCAGCCTGCCAATTCCATTATATAATTACAATGCTGGCAAAATTACAACTTATCAGTGCGAGCAGTTGTTTTAAATATTTAATAGACAACATACGCAGTTTTATGTTCCCTTTAACAATCATCTTTATTTGTAATCAAATACATCAACAAGAAGGTCCACTAGCAAAAGTATTATTATAGAAGAGATTTTAACAGAGCCTTCATTTACTGCATTTGTAGGGAATTGAAGAATGAGTCAGTCCAGGGGAATTAGAGTTGCATTTGACCTTTATTGGAGAATCCCAGCAGGACAATAGAATATATACAATGGCCTTGCATTATAACAGACCTAATCTGCAGTGTGAAAAATCACCCTAAACTAAAGAAGCCTCAAATGCTAAGCTGTATTCAGATGGAAACGGCACTTCTCAATTCAGAGCTGCATATAACACTGGTTTATAATCACATTATTAAGGAGTCGAGACCCATCTCTCAAAAACACTTGAAAAGCTTAAAAGCACTGTGCCCTTCCAAATCCAGTGCAGTGTGCCCACACATCAGTGCTGTCCTGTGTAAACAGTTGCTTGCTTTCTTATTCTTTTTTTGGAGACAAGGATGACAACTGCAGGGTGATTTCGGTTTGAACCAGCTCCAGGTTTCGGACACAGCCCCTGTCTTCTAGATCTGCTGCCACACCAGAGATTAGCCTTACCGGTTTACCACCAATTTAGAGGATAAAATAAGATTGGGATTAGTTGGAAAGGGGTGCAGTAGGACATCACAGCCAAAGGCCAGAGTTGGTGCTGTTGGGTTGTGCCATCTTTTTTGCAGACCAAGACTAACTGCAGGGTTACATATGGCCCTGCTAACCACACCTTATATTATTGCCCACATCCAGTTCAAATCCTTGTCGCTTTTAATTCTGTCACCTAGTCTAATGATCGTCCGATAACTTCGTTATCTCAACGGTTTTCAAAAGCCTGCCAGAGCAACCCAGGCATAAACTGTTTAAAACCCGTAAATGTTAAATGCACGGCTTTCACACCTGTGTAACACCAGCACATGAAGCTTCATGAACCACAAATTGCTGCACTTGCCCCCTCCATTAAAGATGCATTTGTTGCTGGTTAATTTCAAAATCTGCACTGGAGCTACAGTTAAGACCTAAGCCTGCTGCTAAACAGCTGTGCTCTCTTATCTTCCAGATTTCCAATGACCATCGGATCTATCTGCATTCACGCGTGGTTCTGATAATAATTTGGCTAAGCAAATGGGTCACCGACTTCAAATTCACTGCAATGGTTTAGCTCCTTCTTATTTAAATCTCCCTTAGAAAGAATAGTTCAGATATCAGCTTGTTGCAACACCTTGTCTCTCATTACAAGAAATCCTATTAGAGTAAGAAACCCTGGACGTCTGAAACACGCGCGTCATTAAAAATGCAAATCACTGCGTTCTCACAAAGAGGTGTTAACTAATCCGCTGGTTTTCAGGCACATTAATCTTTATAAATTTATATGTTTATTTTAGGTATGTTTTACACTAGATTTGAATTGCATGCCCTTTAAAATGAAAATAAATAAATAAATAAATAAACACGGACAATATTAATGTTCATAAACATGATCATCAAAACCTTCAACAAGTGCATTACACAAATAATTTCCTTGTGGGAGAGTTTTAATAAAAACAGAAGTGCCGTTTATTTTCCTGTTCAAACAGACACGTTGCTCTATGGCAAGACGGGTTAACTTAAAAACAATGCCACTTAGTCAAATCCAAAGCATGTCTTGAATATCATCCCATTATTTTGTACAGATAACACTATGCTGACTGGGCTAAACTCTTACCTTCACACTGCACTGCAACAGCCAGACTGAAAAATCTCTATCACACCCCTGAAGTCAGACTGCTCTGGCTGGTGTAGGTCTGTATGTGGAGTGGCAGCCTGGATCTAGGGGTGAAACACCATGTTCAGAGATTTACTCACACCCAAGATACAGGGTGGCATCACATTTCTACAGTAAGGGTTTGAATCTTGAATCTTGCATTTACATAAGATGCTAATGTTAAATTCAGCTTTAAAAAGGAAGCAATGCCAACTGTTTTGTATTCAATCCATCAACCAATTTCCCTCTCTGTATTTTTTTTTCTCATTCCAGTCATGCACAGAACTGAAGGCTTTCACGATTCCTCTATAAGAATTAAACCCCAAATCCCTTCCCCTGTCAGCACACTGCATTACTGTGTAGACGTACACACACTCATACAGAGCCTTTAAATCTCTTTATGTTTTCAGGTGATAATCTGCTGTATCTACACTTAATGGAAAACTGACATTTCTTTTCTTCTTATTTTTCAAATGAAATGGCATTCCTTCGAAAAATCCTTTTGAAATGGATCATCTCGTTTCAGGATAGTCCCTCGGGGGGAATCAAGTATTACCGTGTGATGGCGTTCCCCTGCCACAGGCGTGACTAGTTCATGCTGGATTCCCTTTTGAACCCATGCCTGGAAAACTCAAAATAAAGCTGAAGTTAACAAAAACTAAAAAACAGCAGACAGAGTTGCACAATATTTGAGATTAACTGGAATGAACTTGATTTGAACGGCGAGATAAAACAAGGTCTGTAATACTGCGTGGAAATCCAGCTTGAAAAACTGAGACTTCTAAGGAAATATATGTGATTTTTTTGTATCACTCTCTCTTTCTCTTTTATATATATATATATATATATATATATATATATATATATATATATATATATATATATATATGCATGCAAGTCTATTTTGTGTGATTTTAAAAAGCACATAAACCAAGGCCCTAGTTTAAAGATTTAAATCAACAACACTTTCAAGTTAAGGGCTTCATCATTTTTAGCTAGAGGGAAAGTTACAGTGGTGAAACTTCTATACAGGCAGTGCATCACTGCATAGACAGGCAGTGATTCGTTGCGACGATGGAATTCACAATACTTGCTTTAGGGTATCAAGCTCTGACTCTTTCACCAGTGGCTTGCCTTTATTGACGGCTTGTCTTTGTGTAAAGCATCTTAACTTAAATGCTGATCATGTACAACGCTAACATTATTAAGCCAAAAATTACCATAAATTAAATAAGATACAGTAAATAATAACAACTTCTCACTATAGAGTTAGCAACTCCCTCTTGTGTTAGCCATTTGATTACTTTCCAGAATGCACTGATAAATGCGCATGAGATTAGGTGATCAGCAAAATACATAAGATAAATTTAAAGCCTCTAATTATCTGCTGTAATTACCGCAGAAATGCTTTTAACTCAAAATCAGTACAACTATTATAAAAACCATCTTAAATGCTATTTGTTATACAACAAGTCAAGGAATTAAATGAATAAATAATGTAGTAGAATTTCCTTGGAAAATAGGCTGCTTGTGAAGCAGTAATCACAAGCACACCAATTAATAAGTTCAATTTTAAATGTGTTAAATGTGAGGGATGTGAACTGACAGCTTCGGTGAAGTAGTTTGGCACACAGCCATTGTTGGCTTTTAAACAAATAAGCATGTTGTGTACTGCATAATATCTGGACTAATCGCAGCCTGGACAGAAGTACACACACTGAACATAGAATGGCCATACGGTCTGATGTTTGATCCTACAAACTATAACTTCCTCAACTGGCATATTAAACTGTGCTACACCAAAGCCATATATATGGTAAAGCGACCAGAGTATGCTTGCTATAAAATAATACATGGACTTCTTCACAAGAGAAATATGTTACCGAGCTCCGACTACAGTATGTGCAAATATGGAAGTAGAGCAAGATATTTAAAAATATAAAGTATATAGGTCAACAGTTAAAACTGGAATGCTTAAAAGAGCAGGTTTTTTTTTTTTTTTTTTAAAAACAAAAACTGCTTTGAACATATTGGGTTATGAAATGAATTACTGTGCAGAAGTGTGTCACTCACAGATCTCAGCTCTCAGATCTCATAGCCAGAGGGATGACGGTTTGTACGCTTGTTAAAATCTGCTTTTAGCGGAGACTAGACTGTGGCACTAAGAGAGAGCAAAATTGGATTAGCAATAAATTGTTAATGTAAACCAGTACGATAACCAACAGCGTGCGGGGGTGTGAGGCCAAATCCGACACAGAATGAGTCATAAAAACAAGACCCATGCTGTTGGAAATTTGGCTTAAAAGATAAAAATACACAAAACAGGTTAGCAGGGTACAGAAAAAAGCTGGCAAAAAGATACATTTTACACCTCGGATGTAAATATTTTTTTTTAGCTCTTCAAAGTTGTTTCTTACTATCCAAATTCTCTTTCCTAACTCAAAACAGCTTCCATATTTTCCACCTAATTTAAAACGACTTTACTTTTAATAGGGCACAAATTAAATAAAGGACAAAGGTTTGCTTTTATAATGAGGTTGAACAAATGAGTTGCAAGCTCTGCTTCAGTGAAGTTTGAAGAAGTTCCTCCTCTTTTGAACCTGCTACACTGTACAGCAGGTATAATATTCTATTGAAGGTACACAAGCACCCTTTCTGTGTGCTTCCTCATATCTCATCAGTGTCGGTTTGATCACCTTATCACAGTGCACTAAGCCAACCATGACAAGAATAAAATAGGAGAGGTTGATAACTGGACTTAAACTGAATTCCCATTAAACAAGCCGTGCTTGTTGCCTCACAAAAGCCCTTGTGTAATAATATGAACAAAGGAAAAAGAAAAGAAGACATAATATAAGGGCTGCATAACAGACAAGTAAGATCAAACCATGTCGGTTCTTATTGAACCACTGTCCATCTCTCTATTGTGATTGTCTTCTCACTCCTACACGTGGCTGGCATAGAAGGAAATCAAGGGTTTAAAAGCTTGAGGTGCTGAATAAAGGTATATTTAAAGATGAATTTGCAGACAAATACTTCCAACTAAATCTCTCAAATTGATAACACTGGGCAGTCCTATGTTGCTTGCTATGTAATCACAGTTGGTAGTGGTCTGTATAGATTAGTGTTGTAAGGTAAGGTTTGTCTTCTTTATCTGAACATAATGTTCATTCAATAAAGTAACAGGAACTTTTACAGTACAACAGGTTGCTGTGTTTTCCGCTATACCACGCGATATTCCCTGGACTTTCCATAACTAGCTCACTTTTCAAGTAGCTGCATGCTTGAAGTGCTCTGAATAAATATGCATTCTATTTTGCATGCTTGGTTTGAATATCTATTCCCTTTTCAATTCTTTGTTACACGCACAGGGTGTCGGAATAGTATAATAGTCAAATTCTGAATGATGGGATCAACGCTGTCAGGCATTAAAGTGACAATGGAAGTCCTGGTACTTTATATAAAGAGCATCTTCAGAAACAACACTGCAGTATTAATGCTTATTTATGTGTACTTTCTCAATATGAAAAGAAAAAACATTAAATTAGCACGCTTCAGTGTGCACCAACATGTGTTACTGAATATAGCTGTTAATGTGCTACCTTAGTCCGATCAATAATTCATTCCCAGGCACATTACTTCAGTAACTAAGTGCAATGTGCTAGAACTTTGCATGGACTATTAATAAACCAGGGTCTGTGCTCTATGACTTACTTCTTTCAGTTGGGAGGACCAGGGCCAAAAACAACCCTCTAGGATGCCAATTTGTTCTCTTGAGGTGGTCTGTGCTTTTAATGGCATTCATCTACTAATGCAGCGGCTGCATATTTTTTTTACAAAAAAAAAGTGTTCTGGCTGAACACTTTATAAAAATCAATGTCAAGTTGAGCCATCAATGATGCAAAAGGGGCAGATCAAGAGAAAGGATTTAGGCTTTTTCTTTCCTTTACTTCAATACTGCGTATGTTTTCTGGACAGAGTACCAAAGAAACGTGTGTTGGTCTTGCCAAGAGGTCCTGCCTTCATTAGACATTTCATGTAGTTGGAGTATGCTTTTAAGAACTGGATATAAAACAGCTAACATAACTGCCAAGTGGAAACAGGATACTGGATTCAAACCAAAAGCCCCAGATGCGAAGGCACTTAGTGGTACTGGCTGTACATTACACCCTGCCGTACCCAACGACTCCTGTTATTTATTTAAATGATTTGTTTGGATTTATTTTTGCAAACCTTGTAAAACACGATCATATTAAAATGACTCGTACTAAAAGAAATATTAATAAAAACATTATTTTTTATCAGAACTAGGCCTATTTGTTATTTATGAGCCCAGAAGAAATGTCCCAAAAAGTAATAAAAGCCACATGTACAGCATCTTAAGCAAATGCTACTACAGGAGCAAGAGGAGTCTTATTTCCATACATCCCCAAATCATCACCTTTTTTACTCCAC
The DNA here is from genome assembly GCF_017654505.1 of Polyodon spathula. Taxonomy (NCBI): domain Eukaryota; kingdom Metazoa; phylum Chordata; class Actinopteri; order Acipenseriformes; family Polyodontidae; genus Polyodon; species Polyodon spathula. The sequence continues at coordinate 5,895,537 of NC_054551.1, forward strand.
ATCTGGTAAACAAATGCTGATCGCATATCATGAATCAGTTCCTAGTTAGTCTTCATTGTTCTAACAAATAAGGAGGGCTGGGTGTACAATATAATTAGGGCTTCTGATTTTCGGTTTTAATTGATAACTCAATTCACGTTGACTTGACCCCTTTCACCATGAAAAAATAACCATAAAATCTCTATAACCATAAAAATTGATTCAGTCTGAAACCTTAACCCTTTCCAACTACATTTCTATTGAAGGATTGAAACATGCCTGCAAGACTTAAAACGAGATTACAATTAGAAATGGAGAATCGTTCTTGCTTGCGAGATTTAAAGCTATGTTACAGTTCGAGAAGGAGTATTTACATGCTCGTGGAATTTACAACGGAATTGCAAATTGTAGCGAGAGGTAAAAAAAGTACCTAAACATACAGAAACCCCAGAAGGATGTGCGTGTGCCAAGAAGGATTTCATTGTGGAAGCCAGCAAAGGAAAGAAGGTACAACTGAAGTGTGCAAGTACTGTCCAGTTGCTATAAGTAATGACTGAAAAAAAATATATAATTTTGGAAAGTAACTGAAAACAATCATTTCAGCAAGCAAAAGCCCAGAAAGAAACAATTTTCATAATACTTGAAAATAACTAAAAATAAGCACTGAAAAATGTAATTAATAACAAACAAAAAACAGAAGCACTGACAATAATTCTTAGAGGTTTTTTTTTCCTCATCCTTTATTAGTTTCAATTCTCTTGTCACTGTTCACCTAATCATTGTGTTGTTGTTTTCACTTCAATTTAAAACATATCTGTGGGACAACGATGTACAGCACAACAGATACATCTAGACTGCACAAATTGGTGTATGTCTTAACTGTGTGAAGAGAATGGTACACAGGTTATATTCTATTGATCAAAGCGATGGCTGATCTACTGCCATCATCTATAAATACTTACGGACACACAGCAATACAATCCCAGAGACTCTCAAGCACATATAGCTCTAGTAATCATCTACACGCTGGTCCTATTTCAATCCTCCTGTTGAGAGGAATTGGATTGGCCTCAATGTTTAGCACAGTCCCTTGGAGAACTGAGGTTAAAAAGAGCGAGAAAAAGAGAGAGAACTGAGGTTAAAAAGAGAGAGAAAAAGAGAGAGAACTGAGGTTAAAAAGAGCGAGAAAAAGAGAGAGAACTGAGGTTAAAAAGAGCGACAGAGATTTAAATAATTATACATTTAGGTAGCCTTAAAAAGCAACATTGCTTTTATTTTTTCCCTTAAAATCACATGCTGAACTACACATTCCCACTCTCGTAATGATGTCTGAGGGGGAATTCTTTATAATATATACATGACACTGAGAATAAGACACAAGCCTGTATGTTATTAAAGACACCAGACTACACCCTGGTGGCTAAAAAGAGCAATGCTATCTAAAGCAATATTACTGACTTTATAAGGAAAACCTGCAACTCATTTTGGCTTTTCATCACACCAATAATTTGCCATTTCCAAAAAAATTCTAAAGCAAACCTTCTTTGTTTTATTCAAGGTATAGCACTGTACATTTTCATCAAGTTCTTTCTGATTGTAGTTACTGTTCCTGATTTAGACATGACTGACAACAAAACATTTTGTTACCACAGTTCAACAAACCAGGAAATGCTTGTGTGATGAGCCTATAAAACAGCTAATGGCAAGTTCCCCTAAGAGGAAAGCACCAAATATTAATTAAAAATAATAAACATATCACATGAATAATAGGTCCTTTCCTCTTAAGGGAACAGCTCAATAGAACAATAATAAAATACAAATAATTAAGACAAAAGCTTTGTAAATTTACCATGAACTTTTTCATTGAAGTTTACTTGGTGAGGGTCAAAAACGCAACACAAAAAAATTCCTTTTAAAATTACTTGGCCCACATCAGTTAGCTTGCTATGGAAGCTCTGTAAGGTATCCCTGTAAATGGCTGGAAGTGCTGATCTCTTCTCCATGGGAAAGGGATGGATTCCCACATGGAATCCAGGGATGGTGTCTTCTCTGCGATCCAAGGCACTGGGAAGCTTCCACAGCTTGTAAGAGGCTCACATCCCTCCCTCACTCCCCTGTGCTGTGGGATATGAGAGAACAGAGAAGTGCCCAAGGTCCCTTGGCATTCTCATTCTGATTCAATTTCACAAGGTAAATGAACAGCTGTCAATATGACAGCAGAAAAAATAACCTAATGAGTCCTTCTTAAATAAATTAGTGAATTTCAATGTGAACCTGCAATAAAAAAAAATAAAAAAACGGTTTAAGTTTTTTACTAATTCAAGAAAAGTAATCAAGTAAACTACACAGAACAAAACATCTCCTAGATAGCCAACTATTCAAAATAGTCAGAACAAGTGGATTTTTTTTTTTTATTATTTTGCTTCAGAAGTGCACCCTGCAGAATAAATAAATATTGTTCTTTTTGAAATCCAGGGAGAAAAATCACTAAATACCATGAGTAAATTACTAGGGATTTCAAAATCCAAACAAACAAACTAACTATATATATATATATATATATATATATATATATATATAGAGAGAGAGAGAGAGAGAGAGAGAGAGAGAGAGAGAGAGAGAGAGAGAGAGAGTGTTGAATGGTTAGATTGTCTATACAAGTTGATGCATCAGTTACTTTCAAAATCATGACACATTTACAAAAATGTATAATATAACTGCAACCTAATCTTTTCGTTAACAATATTGTATTGTGCGTGATCAAATGCCTGGTCGTTACTTAACATTAATTAAAGTATATCTACACGCATTAACCTGCTTTTTAGGGGTTGTTGGCGCATGCCATCTAAATGGAGATTATGAGCGCCCTCTATCATTTGCTGTTGTTACTTCAATTTCTATTTCCCTTCATTTTCTGTTTAATATGTTCCTTTATTGAATATATGCATTGTCTTTCCTGGATATATAGAGAGCATCAAAACAAACTTATCACTACTATAACACGTTTATTTTCGAATAAAGGGTATATAAATGATGGACACTGCCGAAATGTTTTTGGTTTCTTTTTAATAACTCGATCATTCGTCCTTGACCATGACACACTTGAGTGACTGTGACCGAAGCACATGCACTTAATCGCCTGATTAGTGAGACAGTTGATTGGACACTGGATATGGAGTGATTTCAGCTGTTGAATTGCAAGCTTGAATAAAAGCAATAAAGAAAATCACAGAAAAAAAACAATATGCCACGTCTGTCAAGAGAGCAGCCACTTCGTGCAATCGGCATGTTTGAGGCTGGACTTTGGCTCGCCGTTTTGGTTGCTCACAGTCAGTAAATTCAAATCTGGCGAAATTGTATAACCAGACACACTCTGTCAATGACATGGCACGAACTGTGAGACCAAGAGTCACACCAGCTGCCCAAGATCGACAGATCATTTTGCAGCATCTTCGTGATGTCAGCACAATAAAAAAAAAAATAATAATAATAATCACTGTAGCTGCTCTAAAACAGTGTTTGTCATTTTTCACATCTAGTGTGAATTTTATCCAAATATAAGTGATACGTTTCTTTTGATGCTCAAACATGAGTGATAAGTTTATTTTGATGCTCAGTATATGTTCCACTGTTTCTTGTTACTCACAATTACTACATAACAAAATTCACAATTCCATTTCCTACAATACCCGCTTGACTTGGAACCCAGCTTATCGGAATATGTTTGCCCTTTGTACAGTTGGAATGTAATTTCTGAATAGTATAATATTTTATTGATTCTATGTACGTTTTCCTATTATAATGCCCGTGAGCTTAGAGAATCTGTAAAAACCACAATATCCTTGTCTTGAAATAATTCCTCTAGTTTGTCTATGGCCCTATTGCCACCAACTCTGCAATAAGTAAATACTGACCATGCACTAATCTGTACTCTCACATTGAATATCATGGACGCAGTGAGGTAGAGATAAGGAAATTGTATTCCAAGCCTCCAGGCCAGGTCGAAGAAAATCAGTAGAAATCTTGAGAGCCCTTTGGAAAACAACACGTAAGAACTGCCGGCAGATCCAGACAACCTAACCACCAAATCTGACAGGGCCGCCATACAAAAACAACGCCTTGGATTGTAACAGAATCCTAAAAACTACGGTCCATTAACTCCCTGCTGTGTATCCGGATCATATCGGCAATTTATTTTTGAGTCGCTTTTTCACAATCGTTTTAAAAGTGCTTTTCAGGGCTGTCGTGTTTACTATTTTTTTAGCCACCGGGGACCTGTGGGGATGCGCGACTTGGCGAAAGCGATGCAGACTCACTTCCTACGGTTCCCAGACTGCCATCTCAAATAAAAGCAAGTAACAGCTGACAGCTGACCTTGTTGCAGCAACACATCTGTGTGTATGCGGCGCACTTCAGTGGTTACTTTGTAAAAGTCTTTCATAAAACGACAATTACCTAATTGTGCCTGTGCACTGTGTACGGTTGCAAATTTTAACACAACTGCGATCGCTGTTATATGTGTATTCATCAACAAGGGCATTTGACCAAAATCTTTTCACTTCCCAGCCACTGGAATCTGGTTTTACACAAGACATGTTTATAAATATTTAAGTAGGTGGTATTTAAGACCCATCTTTGTTTAAGTCATTAAAATAGATCCCTAAGGTATTCTGGCATCTGCATACAGCTAGCCTTGAATGACTTGCCCTTAGTTTGCATTTGGTAGCTGTGCTATAACAACCATTATACCATTAACAGTCTATCTATCTATCTATCTATCTATATATATATATATATATATATATATATATATATATATATATATATATATTTCGTTTTTATATATATATATATATATATATATATATATATATATATATATATATATATATACAAAAAAATAATACTTTCAAAGAATCATATTTACAATATTGTAGTTTTCTGTTAGTTGGTGGCATGAACTTCAACTTTAAAAGTAATTCTGTAACGCAGACCTCCATGGGATCTGACCTTAAAGCTACGGTGCATATATGAAATGAAAACAGCTAGGTTGCTCGGTTACACTACCAGCTAACGCTGCCACTGAACTGCTTTCTATCCAGTTGTCTATCAGGCGAGCCGTGACTCAGCGCCTTTGCGCGCACTTTGGAAAAGAAGGACGTGCGCGCGCCTGTGCTGCAGGACTCGATCCCTAAATTCGTAGGAGAGGCCGGAAACGGCTCGCTAGTGAGCAGGGAGCTGCAGTTTCCGTTTTCTTCAGCTGCAGGGTTTTTTTTTTTTTTTTATATATGTAATTTAGGGTGGTGGCTGTTTGCGACTCAACTTCTAGTCAAGAGTGGAGGGAGGCCAGAGTGTTGCTATAAATCCAGGAGGGGAACAGTAATGTTATTTTAATGAACGCTGTCTATCCATAAACTACACATCTCTACAAAATCACAGAGAAGCGATGCAGGCCATTAAGTGCGTGGTTGTCGGAGACGGGTGAGTTGTTGTTTTTTTATTTGTTTTATTGCGGTTTTATGGAAAATCTTTTTTTGAGTAACAACCGATTCGTACCCAACTGGATTCTCCCACCGGTCGTGAGTTCAACATTGCGGGTTTCAAGAAGTAAGGCTGTGGGTTGAATTTCCAACATTTAGTTTTTCAGAAGAATGTTCTTTCTTTACGACTTCAAGTGGCTTATCCAGAAAAAAAAAAAAAAAAAACTTTCGTTTCCTGTTATTTCCGAGAGGTGGGAGTGAAAATGCAGAATATGAATAAATGTTACTATGTAACTTTTATTCATATTCCTCGTACACGCATACTGGTGATAAAGGAGGCATATATAAAAGTTTAGATCACTTCTGTTTAGAGTGAAAATTAATTTAGAAGTTACTTTAATATTGAACCATATATACAGATATGAGTGTTTTTTTTTTTTTTTTTCCTGCTTTTCTGTTCTAGAAACTGTAACCAAAAAACAATCTCAGCTCATAACAAAATATCGTGACTTTCAACGTGTGTACAGTATTGGACAAAGTGTTATATTACACCATTAAAGTCGTCCCACTCGACTGTTTCTGTTTCAGATTAAGCTTTTAGTCATTAGAGTAATAAAAAGGGTTTTTTTTTTGTTTTTTTTCAATCAGTTCTCCACCATCCACCCTGTTTAAACAAGTCTTGTGGTGCGATGAGTCAACAATGGAGGTTTTTAATGTCTGAGATTTAAAGGCAAATTGAAAGGGATCCTTAAAAACTGACACCTTTATAAAATTATCACAGAAATTGATTTTTTCAGTTTACTGGAATTAAATGTGCCTGTCAGCTACTAGTTTAAAATGTGTAATATATAAATACATATTGAACAATTTTACACAACATTGCTTAATTACTCCAATCACTAATGCTGTTGAATGTATTTCTTTAAAATAACTAAATGTGTGAAGTTTAGTTAATGAAGGGCTGTGTAAAATTCGTTTAAGTGTTGATAGGCACACATTTAAGCGTAGTTGTTACTAGCATGGAGATGTTCTTTTTAAATGCATTTCGTGACATTATGCAGATCAGCTTGAGAGGGCGATAACAACTGTTCTGTCTTACTTTGTTTCTTTGTTATCAAAGACTGAAGGATCAAGTTATGCGTGTTTTTAAAATGTACTTCCTTGTTTGTCTCGGAATTTGTTTTGGAAATCCATTAAGCACAGTATCGTAAAGTTTTTAAACTTGTTTATTTATATTTTAGACATATTTGACTCTTGGCATCCGGAACATATTATTACTTTGTTAGTGGTCTAGCCACATGTTTTATATTCTGTTAGTGGGAGAAACCGCAGCCGAAGGAGCGCTTTTCTGATTCAGTATTTTGCCCGCATACTGTGTCCAGATAAGAAAAGTTAATGATGACATGAAAGGTTCAGTTTTATGACTGAATTACTTGTAGTTAGTCATCACTCCCCAGCACACCCAGAGTACTGAGAGCTCTTGTTATAGTGATCCTTTGTACTGCAGAACAAGTTATAAGGTGCTATGGTAACGTCTACAATTGTTCCCATATCTACTTGTATTCTAGTTATAAAGCAGAAATCAAATAGTACTGTCTCTTAACTAAAGCTGTCAACTGCAGTGTAACAGAGGGAGCACTGTTCACTGTCACCCCAGCCCTGCTAAGGCTATCCAGATAACTGTGCACTACATGTTTATCATTATGCAAACATTTGTCTAGACCACAAATTCTTTAGCATCACAGAGGCCATCATTATTATTCAGTCCCAGCATGATATGCATATCCTTGGAGAGGAGGATATAGAGCAGCCTGTCTTAAGGCTGCAATGGAGTAGTATCTAGAGAACGGGTTCAGTAATTATGGTGAATCAGGAAGTTTCTATTGATCTGTGTCAAATTTACATTTTTACATGTGGATACTTTCATGATGCTGATGACATTAATTCTGTATTTGCAGCCGTGGCACTGATGTAATGTTTCAGAGTAGTTTTATCCAAACTGTTCCAGGGACAGAAATATTTTTATTTTGGTGTGTTCATACCCATCAGGGTTGATGCTTGTGTAATTGTTCAGAGGTCTCCACTTCAGATTGAAGGGCAGCTTAGATAAAGGAGACTTTTACTACATTGGTGATTTTAAATTTACATTATTATAAATTGATTACTCCCTGACTGTACACACATTTGCATTTGTAGCAGTGTGCTAAGTAGTAGACCACCCTCACAGTTAGTGTTTGTAACTTGCTTTTATGTTGTCATAAATAGTCATATACACTGTGTTGCCAGTCTGTTTGTGACCTTTATGGTTCAGCCTTCATTGAATTAGTCTCCCTCAGCAGTGATTAGATCTTTATAATAGTGTCATTTTTGTAACAGTTTCTGTACAAAGATTTAAAGATGTGTTCCTGAGTCTTGCCTCAGTTTAAGTTGTAACAGTTTGTTGTGTTGACAGACTGTTAATTGCATGCTCCGGACATGTAGACAGCAAGTATTGCTTCATTAAGTTTGTCATAGTTTACTGATATGGGCTGCTTGGCAAAACTAGATTCATATTGTGCTTACAAGGTGCACTTTCTAGTAGTTGTAGTTGGTGACCTATATAAATGCCACTCCCTACAGTACTATAACAGTCAAGTATACTATAACTAGATCTGACTGGATCATTTTTAACAAAACATTCAAAGTTTTTTATTTATTGTTTGTGATCTGGGTTCCTCCAAGCTTTCCATCGCTGTTCTTTGTACAGTGTTTTACTTGGCAGGGAGTTTGGGGAGGGCGACTGCTGCTGTCAGTCAGTCAGGTCTCTGCTTGTTGCATAACGTCTTTTATAAAAGGGCCTGCACTACTCCAGACTTGCAAGTTTACCCCTCCTCCTCCTCCCCCTTCCCAAATCTGGCCCAGATTTCAAAAGAGCAGTGCAGTCAAGTAATTTGCTCTGCAGCCCTAGATTGTATTGTAGCTGGCTCTTCAAAACAGAACAAAGTATCTGTCGAAAAAGATCTTTGGCACAACTTGCATCTTTAAAGATATTGAATGGCACTGAATCCCCACCACCTCATTAAAACAACGTGCACTTGTATATATTGCAGGCTGTTATCAGTACATGTACTGAGTGGCCTCTTGATGTTATATTTACAATAAAAGCCTGGTAAGTTATTCCCAGATGTACTGTACACTGTGTTAGGACATCAGAGTACATCTTGCACAATACAATGTGCTTTCCTGTTTGCATGTACTGAAGGAAGCGACATCTATAAAGCATTCAGAAAGTTAAGAACAGCAGTTTTAAGTTACTGTGGAAAACCCATTACCTGGCTGTATTTAACGGTATTCTAAGACAGGGGGTTCCCAAACCTGTTGGTTTTTTTTTTTTTTTTTTTTTTCTATCAGTAGTGAAATGCAGGTGCCGGCAGCAGCTGTAACTGCAGTAAAATAGTGTAGCAAGTGAGTATTGGCGGACTGTCAATCAAAACAGAAATTCACAAATCAGAGCTAACAGATTGCATACCAGCAGGCGGGGGATGTAGAGCTAGAGCTCTGGCAATAGGGCAGTGTTAAGGGCATGTGATAGCTGTGCTGGCAGATGTAAACAGTGTGTTCAGTATTAATAAAATTATAATATGTCAAATCCGCTACCAAAGAATATGTATAAAGAACAAAAAAGACTGAAGTTTGAAATCATTTGTACCACAGGCTCAGTTTTGTGGTGCTGGAATTTTTTTTTTTTTTTTTTTTTTTTTTTTTAATTTTGTAGAAATGTTTTCATACTAACTTTTGTACTTTAACATTCATTTAAAAATTCAATTAATGCCTCTGATGAATACGTTGTTGTGACCAATTAGCTATTAACATTTTAAATAGAGTACTTTTGATATTAGTTTCGATATTAACTAAATCAAGTTATTAATCAAACTCATAAATCTTGTTGCATACCGGTAATTGATTTATTAAAATGTTTGGATACACTGCTATTTTATTGATTACTGGCTTCGTCCTAAAATAACGCTAGAATGTGTTTTGTTGAAAAATAATAATAAAAAAACGTTTTTTGACTCCTTCAAATTTCGCTGCAGATTTGATTTATTTTCAGAAGTTTTCTTTTGATTAAGTGGCGCAGCTGTGTTCCGATTTTTTATTTAATTTTTTTTTGGGGGGGTGGATTTTGCAAGCCAACAGTGTGATTTTGCAAGTTGTATTTGGTTGTACAAAGTACTGGTGAAAAAAGTAGCTAAATGCTAGGCCCTCGTTTCCTTCTGTTTTCTGTCCATTCGTCTTTTTTTGTGCAGGACAGTTCAGCGTGAAATACCAGCTGGATGTTTTAGTTACACAGTGTTCAGAAATTAGGATTTAAGTTAAGTTTTTGTGCATGTTTTACTGGTTTTATTCAAAAGTGATTCCTGTTCAGGTATTTATGAATGGGAATAATAAGAGACATGCACTTTCTTGTTTGATCAAGAAAAATAACTGCATTTAAAAAAAATATACAAAGGTACCATTTTTAAAGATTTGATAATTTTCTTCTTTTAGTTTTTGCAATTTTATTTACTGCAATTAAAGTTTCAATTTATTTTTAGATTGTCACTCTGTGCATATTCCATGTGATTTCCATCTTTTACAATATTTATTCAAATGAAAAGGACAGTTTAGATTAGGTTTATTAATAATGTTACAGGTTTAAACATAAAATGGTTTTTAATTTGACATTTTCCCCAAGGAGTGCTAATATTGGGCCGCAGTGCCTAATGCAGCTGATCAGGTGGGCCTCGGGTAAAGTTTGGGAACCCATGTTCTAAGAAATCTAATGCAATACAAGTGCCTTGTGGGGCTTTCTCATCTCAGAATGTTGAGGTAAATGGTTCAGGGCTACTTTTATGTGCACACTGTGTCTGGAATGCGGGTAGATTTGTACTGTACTGGTGGAATACTTAGATTATTGTAGAATTTGTTGTATAATCCTATGGACAGTGCTAATCCCTCCCATGTTAATGTAGCTTGATCTTTTGAAACATTAAGTACAGAAATGTTTCGTGGATGTAGTGCTGCTGGTATTACGTTGCAAAAGGAGTTTGCTGACTGAACCTGGTTGTAGCCCTTGTTGCAGAGACCTGACTCGTTCCATATAGCTACTTGTTTTGCATTCCTGGAATATTGCAAAAGTTGACCATGTTGTTTTAGGACTTGCCTGGATGCTTAATTGTGATAGAAGGGGGGCAGTTAAGTGGAGCAAGTATCTCATCAATCTTTAGGCCAGAGGGTCTCATTGCCAGAGGTCATGGGTTCCATCCCAGCTGTTAACCACATGCATGATATCAGACACATTGCCAGGGCATGGATTCACTGTTTTTAAGTTTCAGGGTTATATAATTTTCAGGAAGACTGTTCTACTGCTGCTGGAAATATGTGCAGTCTTTTGGTATATTAACTGAACTTGTCTTGCTTTTTACAGAGCTGTAGGGAAGACATGCCTGCTTATCAGTTACACGACCAATGCGTTTCCTGGAGAGTATATCCCCACTGTGTAAGTATCTGCAATGTACAGATCACTCTTATTGACCGTAGGAGTTTTCACTTCCTCCACAATTATGAATCCAAGAAGCTTCTAGCTTTTATTTTGCAAGTTATCATTCTCATGGTAAATTAGGTGGATTCAGAACTATTTTGGATCTGTCGATGTGGCTTTGCTTTTTATGGCAACTTGGAATTAATTTGAAAAGTATTATTCATTTATCGGGTATTATTCATTTATAAGGTACTGTTCCTCCATCTTACAGCTTCGACAACTATTCTGCAAATGTAATGGTTGATGGCAAACCGGTTAACCTGGGACTGTGGGATACAGCTGGACAGGAGGACTATGACAGATTACGCCCCCTATCATACCCCCAGACGGTAAGGTTGATGCTGGTTATATACTTGTTAGACTCCAATGACGTAAATATTCATTATCTGAAGGACAAAGAAGTTGACCTCTACTTTTCCAGATATAAACCTTAATGCGACTTAATGGGAGTCGCAGATTTTTTTTATTTTTTCTTGGTAACTGAAATATTTGAACATTCCATAAGTAATTCAGCAACATTGGCACTACAAAAATAGAAGTGCAGAATGATCGAGATTTTGACATTTTTCAGGATTGTGCTTTAACAGTGATGATAGTAAGTATAATTGACGCTAAAGCCAACATGGCCTCCTGGACTTACGGGGAAAGCTGTTGTCTGCCTGTCTTTCTATCCCTTGCAAACCTTTGTCTGTTCAGCATTATTGTGGGCTATTTTCAATATAGCTGTTTCACGCTCTACATGGGTATACAAAAATTGTCTGGTATACTATCTTAGTTCATATTCCGTACAATAATTTAACCTGAAGGTTCTCTAGGTTAAAATTGATACTGTCAAATCACAAATAAAGCAATGTGATGCAATAAGAAAAAAAAAGTTTGGAGGAAGGAAGTAAAATTCTTAAAATACATGTTGAGCGCCACAGTTATAAATGAATACCTGAAGTGAAACTGGCCTTTGTTTGTAGACGGCTCTCTCTGAACATTGATGGGTGTGTGGTGTACATTGATGAAAACTTGGGTAATAACAAGGCTGGATAATATACTTGTATACTTGACAGCCAGCTAGAGGAAAGCTTTCAGGGGATTGATGTTATTCTAATTTAATTCCCTCCAGCGTGTACTGTCCCTGCCTATGTACTCCATGTGTAGCATCACTGTTGCGTTCTCATCAATCCATAGATCTTGAATCAGAGTATTCCAATCTTTACTGTAGCTACAGTTCAAGTGCTTTATTTAAAAAAATAAATCTTTCAAAAAGATGTGGTGGGGGATTTTAGTCATGCTTTGTTTCAAATTGAAAATCACCCTTGGAGTGTAGTTTACTGATATAGTGTGACTTAAATATGCTGAGCAACCAGTATAATGTGTTTTGCTGGGAATATTGCATAGTAACAAATGTTATCCTGTACGAATAACTGTTCAACCAAACAAACTTGCTTCTCTAAGTTTTATTATATTAAACTTTTCCCCTCCTGTTTTTTGCAGGATGTCTTCTTAATCTGCTTTTCACTTGTGAGTCCTGCATCCTTTGAAAATGTCCGTGCAAAGGTAGGTCTAGAAGTGTTACTCTCCAGGTCAAAGTCTCTTGGAGAAGGAAGTTGTTAACTGAAATATATCTCTTTAGAGCTCTGTTTATATTACTATGCAGTAAAACCTCCTTGTTTGTTAACACTACAACCACCAGATTTTCATACTTAGAACTGTCACATGGGTCACTTTGACCCATACATTTTTAAACTGCTTTGTTATGAAAATAAGACATACTGTTGGATACAACTGAAAAGTTGTATTTATGAACATCATATCTAACATTTGCATTCAGAAACACTATTTAAATGGAAAATTAAACATAAGGCTTTATTTTTAAAATGAGTGCATATACAGCACGACTACAAACAGTGGAAAAAATATACATTTCAAAAGAAATGGGTGTGCACATATCCTTGTGTACAGGTAAATGGGTATATGTACACACAAAACTATAAAACCGAAATCATTGTTTCTAATACTACATAAAAATAAAATATAACACTGCTTCTGGTATGATGGCTGCATTGTACTCTATGGAGGAGTGTACGCGTCTGCCAGCTGACTGTGCCTGCATCCAGGAGCTGTGTTGTAAAGACGCAGTTACATTGAACACTATTGTGTAAACTGGTACGTACAAACCTGTAAAACCAATTTTGTTTTTTCTAAAAGTAATGTAAAAAAAACTTGTAACTTCAGTTTGCTGTATGCATCTGAGTGCAGCTTGCCATATTCCAATGAAAATGATTACTTTCAAGATTAAATATTTCCTTCTAATATATTCCCAGTTGCATTTGTGAAAAAAAAAAAAAAATAAAGGATTGATGTCTCCCAGGTACATTGAAAAATAAGCAATAGGCTTTCACTGAGGTGGCATCTTGACAGATACACAATCATGGCAATTTCTGACGCTCAGTCTACAAAGGCTTGAAATAAAAAAAAAAAAAAAAAAAAAGTGCTAGGAGGAGGAGGCATGTCCTGTTTGTTGCATTTACAAAAAAAAAAATAGAATATCTTACGTTATATAAAATTATGTAATGTAATGCACGGGTCACATTGACCCGCGTGGCAGTTCTAGTTAGAACTGTTTATAACTATCATTTTTGCGATTCTGGCTATCAGCGCTGTCAGGATATTTATTTAAAATATTTTAAGAAAAGTCAAAAACAGACACACGTACAATTTATAACGGAAGAGTAATTAACATTTTAAATGCAAAATGGGTCAAACTAACCTGCATGGTGGTTCTAGTGTTAAGGCATGAAAAATACCTAAGTCGAAGGTGTTTTGCATTGCATTGCAGTGTAAATGGGCAGAAGTGTCAGGAAGAAGGTTGTGAAAGGCTGCTGACATGTTATTCTTCGTTTTAAAATAGTTGTGATAATATAATGGGTGTGTTCTCTTTCAAAGTAGTTGATTTTAAAAGTTGTATTAAAAGACTATCCTGGGTTAACTAATCATATAGTTTTGGTTTTCTATATAGAAAAATAAGCCTTTGTTTATAATAAACCAATGGTGGTTGGCATAATTACCAGGGTGTTATTAGGGCTTTGTGCTGCTGTGTGTTGAGTTAGTGTAACTGCAGATCAAAGTATTTGTTTTTAGAAATGTTGTATTGGTAAAAAAAGGGGGTTTCTTCAAGGATATAAAACCAGGAAAAATGACTGTTTTGCCAAAGTGGGAAAATGAAACCTGATTTGATGGTTGTTGCCGTTTCTTTTTTAGTGGTATCCTGAGGTGAGACACCATTGCCCAAACACTCCTATCATTCTTGTGGGCACCAAGTTGGATCTGAGAGATGACAAGGACACGATTGAGAAACTAAAGGAGAAGAAACTCACTCCCATCACCTACCCACAGGGACTGGCCATGGCTAAAGAGATTGGTGGGTCTCTAAGTATTATAAAATCTGCAAAACATTGGATGTGAATGTACTGTGTAACATATAGTTCATATTGTATCTATTTGAAGAACAATTCAAAACAACGAGTTTAGAATGGAAACAATAACTGTGTGAAAAGTTCCACCTTGTATAGCACCTGCTGTTCTTAATTAAGCTTTGCTTAATTAAAATGCAACAAATTAAATAAATCAAGCTGGACCTCAATTTTTCTTTCTGTGATGCATGTTTAATGAAACTATATGGATGTGAGCCACTGTCTGTTAAAGGTGCAGCTGGATGATGTTGCTGTTTCCTCTTCCTTGTACAGGTGCAGTGAAGTATCTGGAATGCTCAGCACTTACACAGCGAGGCCTGAAGACGGTGTTTGATGAAGCTATCCGAGCAGTGCTGTGCCCACCCCCGGTCAAGAAGAGGAAGAGAAAGTGCATGATTTTGTAATGCCAAAAACATTTTTTTCACTTTCCTCAAGATTCAAATATGCCATTTTTTCTTCTATTGTAATTAGTGTTTCTATAATCCCATTAATCTTACCTTTTTAAATATATTCCTAGTTAGCTTTCATTAGTTTTGGGAAAAAAAAAAATGCTGTCTTGCAAACATTTTTATAACTTGCTGAAATTAAAAAAAAAAAAAAAAAAAAAAAAAAAAAATCCATCAAACCTATTTTTCCTTTTACTTTGTAGTTTCCATTGTTTGTCTACAGTCTTCAAAGTGTTGCCAAACTATCTGCTGTAATTAACGAAACAAGTCAGGCAAACACTAAAAGCAGTAACTGATTTTTTTTTTAAGTTTTATTAAGGTCTGTTAAGAAAATAAATCTGGATTGGTTAAAAGGTGTGTTTTATAATGGTTACATCGTTATATATTTAAAAAAAAAAAAAAAAATGTTTAGTTTTAATGAACAAAAACAATTGCTAAATAGTAGCTGAGCTGTGGTGTTGTAGTGCAACTGTTGAACGCTACCCTGTGTTTAGTGTGTAACCATGTACATCAAGTCAGATGAATGCTTATTAAACTTACTGTATTCAGTGGTTTGAGATTCACAAGTAAATGCATTATTGTTGTAAGAGCTCTTGCTGCAGCAATTTAAAAACAAAAATAAGCCTCTAACTTGTTTTTGCTAAGGGTATTATTCTGTTCCCCTCACCCCCGTTTAGTCAATTGACAAAGATGGAAACCTAAAGATGCTTTTTTGGTGTGAAACAGCAGTATTGCTAAGATTAGTTTTTGCACAGAAATTTGATTTTGTGCTACTGAGCTGTGACTTCTAGGTTGTAGTGGTGCTGGCCAGGTTTGATGGCTTGGACCTTTCAGAATTTCTGTACCATTTTTGGTATTGGGGCAACTATCTTGTTTTATCTTCCCTTTCTTTATATGGCACACTTACATCCAAGTAACAAAGCCTGTGTTTGAGACTTCAAGCATCAGTTTGGTGAAATAAAGATGTTCAACTAAAACCCAGTTTTGCTATTTTTAATCTTGTTTGCAGCTACTGTTATTTGGGGTTACAATCCTGTGAATTGACTCTTCATTGCTTTTATTTAAGGTATCTTTTTTATTGAAGTTTCACATCACTGTATTTTAAACGAACACTGTAAGCCTCATATTGTGGATTCTCACTTAATGCAAATTATAGCTTTTGATTAATGTTACTAAATACAATTTAAAGCTTTTAATATTGCTGCAGATATTATACCATATACTATATTTACAGAGTAGTAGTAGTTTTAGAATTTCAATGTTATTCTTGGTGAAATTGCATTTTATTTTCAAACTACTGAAACTGAATACTAGGATAGGCAGACAGGTGTCTTGCCATTCTTGCTGATGTCTTCAGCAGAATGTTCTACATACGAGTGAGCACTATTAATTATTTTACCAGTATCTGCTTTGGTAATTGATAATTCTGAAAGTAAGGTGTTTTTTTGTTTTGTTTTTTTTTCACACCTTGGAAAACTGGTAATACTTTTATGAATTCTAACAAAGCCAATAAACTAATTAAATAAAATGTGTTGGTTCATTATTAGGTAAATCACTTAAAATATGCAATATAACTAGTCTAAAGCTTTTCAGGTGAGTTTCAAGTCCTGCTGCATGTAAATACCTGCAGAGTGTGGCTGTGATTGTATATATTGCCTTCACTTTAGCAGTTGATAGACATTATGAATGAGATTTCCCCATCAGAAATGAATAAACTGTTAGTTTTCTAAATTATATAATTAAATTACCATGTAGTAATTTTGAATGGGACAATTAATTGATAAATGGGTTACTGTTTCAATGTACAAATGTAACTACCTTTGTAGTGGTCTTGTTGGGTCTTCCATCATCAGGGAATCATTTTGTTTTAAGTAATTGGCTATTTAATGTTAAATAGAAATCAATTTATACAGCAAAAGCATCCTCTTAAGTTTTACTTCACAAACAATAGCCGACTGTAAACAATAAACAAAGTACTTTTGCTATCGCATAGCTTGAATTTCTAATTGAAATGTGTGTTCTGCACAAGGTGATCAAATTCTTATTTAATATGGTAGCTCACTACAGTATTGGTAACTCGTATTTGAGTCAACTGTTCTAAATAATTAAATTACATTTTTTAAAGTTTGCACACAAACGTGGTGTTCTTATTGTGGTTGGCTTTTTATCAACTAATCTACATAATTTGTTTTGATCTTCCTAATATGTATACCGTGTTTTCAAAATAGGAATGTAAAAAAGTCTGCTTTCCATTAAGTTTTAAGTTTTTTTTTTTTTTTTTTTTTTTTAAATAAAGCACAAGACCTGCATCCCATAAATATAATATTGACTGCTTAAAATCAATAGACCTAAAATAAAACTAGAATTTTTACAATCACCATACATTATTTAAAAATAAACAAGCTTAAAGTACTTCGTATCAATCAATTGTATTATAAAATGTATAGATGAAGGCATACCAACAAACAAGCAGACCTAATATTCTGATTTTAGGCTAGGATTCCCCCTTCAGTTTAAATATTTTGACAAAAAAAAAACACATACAAACCTGAATCCACAACAATAATTCATCAGAAAGTGTTGTTTCTGTTCATATCACATTTAAATTGCTTTCATCATTTTGAGGCGTTGGACAGAAAATGAATGGGCTGTCTTGTGTCAGGCTGTTCAGAGCTTTGAGGACAAGATCAGGCATGTGATCCGCGATCATCTTGGGGCCGATGAGAACACTGCAAAATGACGCTTCACTCGACCACACGGCACGATACTTCAACTGAGAAAAACAGGACCTACAAACAAACGAGAAAACAAATGCCCTCGGAACCATCACAGAATGGGGTTCAATGTAAAATGAAACGCATCTTGTTTACAGAAAAGCTTTTTTGTTGCAGGTTTTGAACAACATACTAGTTGCTTTATATAAAACTAACACTGCTGGTTTTTTGTTCCAATTAATATGACATCAGTAAAGCTACACATCACAAGAGGAAAAGCAAGGCAGCTAATTTAGGCGCATTTGCAAAAGGAAAAACTTCAGATTCACGAACCTAACTGAATTTGTATTACTGGTTCATAATAAATAAACCTCTGGCGAGAATCAAGCAGCTAGTGTTTTCACCAGTCTCATTCCCTGACTGTCATTGCGGAACAATATCATAATCCAGATTTCTTTAAGCTGTTAATTACTGAAGCAGTGGCTGTATCTCAGCCCTCACCTCCCTGTGGTGCTCTCCTCCACTATGTGCAATATTCGTCCAGGCAGGTAGAGAGGCTGGTGCTGGAGGTGAGAGGGTGCGTCCTCGGATGCCAGGCTGTGGTAAGAGGTTGATCTCCGCTCAGCCAGTATTGGCAAACTCAGGCCATGTGGGTTCTGGCTCTCCAGCTCTGTGGGGAAGTCGTCAGGGTTTCCCCCAAACACTTCGTACCAACAGCCTCTCAACAGGATCTGATACTAAGAAAGAGAGGAAAGGCCGTTGACTGCTTTGGTTTACAGGCGCCTATTTACAAATAATGTTTTATGTACAAATAAAAATGCAACTATAGATGCACAGACAGATGGATTCCTTCTGTATATATTCTGAAAAACAAATCAACTTGTACTCTAGAATATGGGGATACATTTTTACACATATCTAAACACCCCAGCGTAGTCCAGAGGCTTTGTGGACTGATCTTGTGAGTGTCCAGGACTACTAAAAGGAGGTGTACTGCATGGCATGGAATACCTTTGGTTTATTACAGTTTGCAACCATTCGGAGTATTCTTCTCTTCAGGTCCTCCATATTGGGAATACTTAACCTAGGCAAATAAATAAATAAATAAATAAATAATAAAACATGCCATGAATGTATTTCCCTAATAATCGCATAGTTCTTAGAAAATTCTATTTTGGGTTTATCAAGTTTTAATACGCCCTTTTCGCATTCTTCTTCTACGTAGTTTTTCAAAGAGAAGTTGACTTACCTTGGAATGAGGTCCTTCCCAAGCACAACAGACACAATGAATTCCTTTGAGTAATCTGCAAGGGGTTTGCTAGGTAAAAACAAACAAAGAACGTCATTATGAGAACTGTAGGAAAGATACACATAAAATAATATTACAGGTCTCAAGACTGAGATCAGACAATAGTATGCCAAATCTTGTATAAAATCTAGGATAGGCATATAAGTTCAGTGTTAGCAGTGATTTAATGGTCTGTTTACCTAAGGAGGCCCCCTGGTGGAGAGAAGGCATAACATTTTAGCAGCGGGAAGGCACTCCTGAGTAGGATTGAAAGCACTGCGGCAGTCCCTGCTCCCAGACTGTGGCCAGTGATAACCAGCTTGTACTCCTGAAGGGAACGAAGGAAATAAGGGCTTACATACGGCTGTATTAATTACAATTGTTTATGTTGTGCTGGGATATTGCTTTTGGAATGAAAGGGGAGCTAACAGTAATTTTAAGCTTAACAACTTAAAGTTAACTTAATTTCAGGTGGCTATAGTATATATTTTACCTGACAATATAATATTAAGTAATCTAATAGCATGCAAACCACTCACACACTTCTAACGTTGTACTTAAAAAAGAAAAAAAAATGAAAAGGGTAACTGTTACTATACTTACAGGAGCAATGGTGAAGGCCTGGTTTAAAATACCATCATTTATAAGCTTCTTGTAAATGTAGTTGGCTGCTTGCTTGATGCCCTATTGAAATGAAGAGGGAAAATTTTTTTTAGAACCAGGAAAATGACCACGGAATCTTCAGGAAAGTTATGATCAGAAGTAAGAGAGAGAGAGTTAGGAAGAACTGAGAATATGATAAAGAATTGGTGCAATTCCACATTATTACCTGCACGACAAGGACCTTACCTTATGTGCATAGCAGGGTCCAGAAACCCCTTCAAGAAGCAAGTTTTCACAATCAGCAGACAGGTCTGTCAGAGCATCCTGTAGATATAAGTGTTATGATTGAAACCAGCACGACGGGTGGAGCAAGGGACAATGTTGCTGGTAACTTATTACACATCATGTTTGCCTGATAATAAGTATTCTTTTTTTTGGGTCAATCTGTGAACTGAGAACTCACTCTAAGAGACAGAGTTCCTCTGACTGCCACCAGCACAGCCTCCTTCTTGTGATCCAGAGCCACGAAGAAAGGGATCTCGTAGATCTGAAATCATGAACAGTGAAAACAGCACTAGAACTGCAAAGAACAGGTAAATACATTTAAAAATACCCAATCCCAAAGTGAATAAACACAAATATTATTACAGACACTTATTCTGCAGCTCTTTCAAAGACATCAACTCAAAAGAAGACTATCCTCTCAGGTACCTTGTTGTGAAAGCTGATGTAGATGAAGTCTCTGTACTGCAGGCCGGTGGTGTACAGCATGGATGTGAAGTGGCACCCGACGTGATCTCCGTCCACAATATCATACTCTGGAGATCTGCTCCTGCAACTGACCGTTCACAACACACAGCGTGAGCCACATGATGGCAGCTGCAGACTTCACTACAGTTGGATTTATTTATAAAACTTTAAAGAAAACAAGTATCAAGCCACAAAATAGAAATGGTTACTTTATTAAAAACTACTAAATGTTATTAAAAAAAGGGACAGATCTGCCAACTCCTAGCCCAGTATACAGCAATAGATCAAATTTAGTAGAAACAACACCTACCAATCCCTGCTAAGCTTGCAGACCCCAGTCAGAGGGTTGCTGAACACATACAACGGCCACCCGTAGGCAGCCACTGCAAACTGCATGTAGTGAGCAGCATTCTCCAACTCTATATCCAAATCTTCTCTCTGCAAGGAAGAACATCTTTACTGCCCGGCTGCACCCGCTGTCCTCCGAAGCCAACTGAGCGCTGACCCCCGACCCCCTCGGAGCTCCTTTCCTCGGTTGGCAAAGGAATAGCCTAGACTTGAACCGGCGACATCCAGATTACAAGGCGCATCCTGCACTCCACGCGGAGCGCCTTTACTGGATGTGCCACTTGGGAGCCCCGTGTTTGAATAAGTTTAAATGAACCACATCAGAGTTTAGTACAACAGACACTCCAGAAGCACATTGTACATGGATAGCTGTTTAAATGCAATGCTCTTGCACTCACCGTGTGAGAGGCTGGGCTGGGGGACACCACCACCTCCTCTGGGTCCCGGCTCTTTTCCAATTTGTCCTGCTCCTGGTGCAGGAGAGACAGGCCGGCAGCAATATCACTGGCAACCAGGTCAGTATCCTGCACAACACAGGAGACACACCTTCATTACAGGGAAAATACAGAGCTACAACAACCTTGTTCTTGAAAATGCTCACTTAAAACTCTCCAGCTTTTTCGCAAGGAGGGCAGAAGCTTTCATTTAGAGTGACCAATTGTTATTTTTATTAATTTTCCCCCAATTTGGAATGTCAAATTATGTTTTTTCTCCTCACCGTAGCAAGTCCCCACACAGCACGTTCTGGGGGCAAGTGAGCATCCTCCGATCTACAAGCCTCAAGCCAGAATCCCTTTTATATCGAGTAATTCAGAGCAGAGGTGGGCGGGGCTACCGATCCCAGAGAACAGAGAACAGCCCTGCCTCTTATAAGAACATAAGAACATAAGAAAGTTTACAAACGAGAGGAGGCCATTCGGCCCATCTTGCTCGTTTGGTTGTTAGTAGCTTATTTATCCCAAAATCTCATCAAGCAGCTTCTTGAAGGATCCCAGGGTGTCAGCTTCAACAACATTACTGGGGAGTTGATTCCAGACCCTCACAATTCTCTGTGTAAAAAAGTGTCTCCTATTTTCTGTTCTGAATGCCCCTTTTTCTAAACTCCATTTGTGACTCCTGGTCCTTGTTTCTTTTTTCAGGCTGAAAAAGTCCCTTGGGTCGACACTGTCAATACCTTTTAGAATTTTGAATGCTTGAATTAGGTCGCCACGTAGTCTTCTTTGTTCAAGACTGAACAGATTCAATTCTTTTAGCCTGTCTGCATATGACATGACTTTTAAGCCCGGAATAATTCTGGTCGCTCTTCTTTGCACTCTTTCTAGAGCAGCAATATCTTTTTTATAGCGAGGTGACCAGAACTGCACACAATATTCAAGATGAGGTCTTACTAGTGCATTGTACAGTTTTAACATTACTTCCCTTGATTTAAATTCAACACTTTTCACAATGTATCCGAGCATCTTGTTAGCCTTTTTTATAGCTTCCCCACATTGCCTAGATGAAGACATTTCTGAGTCAACAAAAACTCCTAGGTCTTTTTCATAGATTCCTTCTCCAATTTCAATATCTCCCATATGATATTTATAATGTACATTTTTATTTCCTGCGTGCAGTACCTTACACTTTTCTCTATTAAATGTCATTTGCCATGTGTCTGCCCAGTTCTGAATCTTGTCTAGATCATTTTGAATGACCTTTGCTGGACCACTCTGAATGAGCTTCACAGCCAATGTGACGCCCCCTTAGGGTCCCCAGCAAAGTTCGGCTTCTTTGCACAGCCTGGACGCAAACTGGCGTCGTCCAAGCTGCGTGACTCATCCTGCGCTCCCAGCGGCAGTGCTCTAAACTGGATGAGCCACTTGGGGACCCTACAAGAAGCAACATTTTAACATTCCAAATTGGATATAAAAAAAGAAGGGAAAACTTAAAAGAAAATAAAAAAACATTAGAAATTATAACATCAGTCATAAGACATAAATTTCTTTCTTGTGCCAAACCGGACAAAAGAATAGGGATCGACACTAAAACACTACATTGAAGAAATGTATATAAAAAATGTTTCTAGGTATACCACCCTTGGATAAAAAGATGAGGGAGTATGGAAAGTGCCCTTACCGAGAAGAACTCACTGAAGAGCTGGCCGATGCTGGAGAAGGCTGCGCGGTTGTCTTTCTCCTGCATGATGCAGCAGCACATCAGCTTGATGCGGCTCTCCCACACCCGCGCAGCCAGCGAGCGTGCCCTGTACATCAGCTGAGCTGACTCGCTGCTTTGCAGGTCGCGATCCCCATGGCTGTCGAGGTACCCCTGCCTCTTGCTGCCCAGCGGGTCAAATACAATCAACACAGCGACCACAGTGAAGAACAGGATGATCCAGCTGCAAGGCACAGATCAAAACGTCATGTAGCAGGTTTGCACATCAGTCTCATGTGGTCTGTCGAACTGTTTTTTTGTTTTTAAATAAAACTGCAGGGATGGAAGTAAGACCCGTTGCATAGCAGTTTGATCCACTCCTGGTTTTAATAGGACACACTGGGCTTGTTACATTCACACTGTGGCTAAGCAAGCTTGTATTAAAACCTGGAATGGGTGAAACTGCTGTGCAATAGGAGTCTTATTTCCATCCCTGAACTGCCTTTGCTTTACATTCCTATCAAGATTCTGTAGCAATCAATAGCACAGATTAGTATTTGTTTGGGATTTTTTGTTCCTCACTATCCCGTTTCAATATCCTGTAGGTCATTAAGGTATGCTTCCGATCACTATGAAGCTCAACCTATAAATGCATTGCCAAACTCAAAACAAAACTATAGTAAGACGACAAACTATAGAAATGTAAATACGTTTATTATTATAAATAAGGCTGTGTTAAGTAATGCATACAAAGTTTCAATGTTGTATTAAAATCTTGGAAATGGCATTACATTTCTATAAATCTGCCTTTTAAGATTTTTAAATACAGTATAACGGAATGACAAACTTTGATTTAGGTGGTGTCTTTTATACATTTAACACTTTTACAGGCAAGAAAGACACATCACTGACAATGTGAAGTACTGTGTTCCACTAACCTCACCACCACCGCCCCAATCACCGTGTTCACCGCAGATTTATCACAGCCTGGACTGTCATCAGACACCCACACAGCTCCTAAGACAGCCCAGACTAGCTCAGGCACATACAGAAGGGTGCGGATGTAGATGAGGGCAGGGATAGACCTCCTGGGGCCAGGGTTTGAGATTGAACCTGTAGGAAGAGATCCGGGTATATAGATGAAACAACTACAACTTCAGGGTTATCCAGGATGAAGGATGTTAAGGGTATCTTGGAAGCTATGACACTTACCAATTAGGCTACACATTATTATATATTCCATGCCAGCATCATAACAGGTATTTAAAACATATCATAAGCAACATTAATATATAGTCCAAAAAACAATCAAAATAATGTGCAGTATAAGTGGATCCTGTCCTATCTATCCACTTGGACAAGATGCAGTTCCAGTAACTGACACAAGTATTTTTCACAGCAGTTATCAGCTCAAATGAGACATGACTTGCACAATGTAAGCTACACTAGGGGAACAACTGTGAATCTCTGCTGAGTTTTTCTGACAAATTTTTGATGTAGATGTTAAAATTACATTCACATCTTTATGAGAGATATGTCAATGCAAGAAACGCTGATTTCATAAAGCCAATTAAAACAGCACATAACCACATAAAATGTAAGCTTCTGTTCTCAAAATACAGCTTTTGTCCCATTCCGTAGTCGTTAAAATAAAAAAAACACACATTTGGTTTCTACCTACCTTGCATACTGACATACACAACAGCAGACAGTGTTAATATGATTGCTGCCAGAAGAATAAGAAGAACGATCAGGTAGCTGTGCAGTAACCCTTCTCCAGGACATATGAACTGCCCTTTATTTCTGACGTATAGAACCAATATACCAATCCACCTGTGGACAACACACACAAAAAACCCCACACAAACCGGAGTCACTTCTCTTGTTTTGTCTGAATGTATTTATTCCAAAGCCTATTTAAATGTGTTACTTTTGTCGTTCTCTGGTGAATGACATCGCCTGATGGAGGCAGCTACTTAAAGATGCAGTATTACCTACCATATTATCCGAATGAACAATTCAAAAGCCCCTGCGAACACCAGATCGTCGCTAGCGAGTCCCCAGCGCCTCCCGAATACCACTAGCCCAGGCATCTCTGTTGGTATAATCCAATCCCTTACTCGTCACTAGTTTAAAATGACAAGATGTTTAGTGCGCCTTTGAGGGACTATCATTCCAATCAAACAAACGACATTAGAAACCTTACTAACCTCTTTCGGTTCCGCAAGTTGTTATTTTGTTTTATTTTTTAACATAAAGTCATTCCTCTTGTCAAGCGGGTTTGTCTTCTTTTTTACTTATTCCGCAATTTTAATTATTGGTTCGGGAATTAGGCTAATGCTTTGCATCATGTCATAACCTGAAGTCGATGACTAATCTCTAATCTCGACATTTCCACTTTGACAAGAAGTACTCCGAACGCTGTATAAATCCGACTAAGTAATATATACAGTGACACGCAAGCAACGTAATTTGAGGAGGTCACTGCCGTTACATATATTTATAGAGAATACATTTTCTTTTTAAAATATTATAAATAATCATTTTTGTTATCGAATCTGCCCTTCTAGGATTCTCCTATTCCTACAACGGTGCAACAGTGTTATTATCCCCTGTAAAAAAATTGGAAAGATTATACAAAAGGTCCCTCGTGCGTAATGCTCCGCCTAAAAGTCTCAGTTCTAAATATTTTACGTGTGAGAAATACAAACTATGCATTTAAATATTATTCATAACTTAGTTTATTCGGATAAATTTAGAATAAAAATCTCCATTCCGAGCCTGAAAAGGACAAAAATATTTCAACCCAGGCAAAGTTGTTCCCAAAGCAGCTTTTGGTTTTAGAACACAATAATATACCATTACGAAGCACTGGCTATTCGGCCCATCTAAGGTATTCCGGTTCCTAGTTTCTGATTAACTACTCGATCGTAACTTAATTATATTATTCAAATACACTTTCACGTGGTGTAAAATCAAGTTATGCATTATTTAAGTTATTCTACTTCTTATATGGCAGATGTTTATACAATTAACACTTTTCTGTTGGAATATATTTGTAACCAAAATCAAGCAATAAGCTAATTAATCTATTTAGCTGACCAAGGACATTAAACACAAAACATTACTAATTCTTGTTAGCGGAACTTTGTGTGATGACCTCCAGTGGTGGAATCGGTTGTAGTTTTCTCATCGTGGAAACTTCTTGAATGCCGGGAAGAGCCCACTGTGGAAGGCACTGGACTTACTTCATGAAGATGTGGTAATGGTGTGATGTGGCAGTCGACAAATCAGTGGGAATCGCTTTAATTTAAATTCCACCTCACGTTTTTCTAGAGTTTAAAGAAGTTAGACACCCACTAAACACAGTCAACATCCCTAGATCTTTAAGTGTTAAAACTTAAACGTAATGCAGTAGTTGTAAATTTACGTACAGGAACGTTGATGTTGTTCAGAAGAAGCCACACCCCTCACGCTTTTAGAGCATACCTGTATATTTCCATATGTAAAAGGTGGAGCATCTTTAAGAGAATGTGCGAAAATGCACTATTCTGAATTCTCTGGATATGCGGCATTTCACGCACTGGGTTGAAAATGATCCCTCCCTTACCAAACAAACATACATTTCCAACAAAGTCAATCAACCTGTGCTCCCAGCTTGGTATCAGTTCAAGTTGTTTGCTTTTAAATGGTAAAACACACAAGACCAGAGATTTCCCATAAAATCTTTATTTGGGGTGATCACAGGATATCATGCAGCAGCTCAGTAAAAAAAAAATAAAAATAAAAAAATAACCTACAGGAATGATTCAGATGAATAGAAAGAATAGCTAAAGCTGCTGAATTTAAAAAAATGAGTTTAAAACAAAAACGTCAATACTCCCCTATACAAAAATGCCCAGATTATTATTATTATTATTATTATTATTATTATTAAAAAATAGAAAGGCTGCAAGCTCCACAATACGCACATTACGTATGCAGGTTTAAGGGCATTGTTTTTCATTTACCTTAAAATCAATTCACTAATTACTGCAATGGTATCACTAGAAATGGTCAGATAATGCTGTACAGCAAAGGGTCTATTTCAGTGTAACATGGTTTCATGTTTTACCCACTATCCCCAAATCCATACATCACTGCAGTGTCTGCTGTAATATGGTTTAACTCTAAAGCATATGGATATATTTCAAACTGAGACCATGGTATTTGAAATTTTATAAAAACACTGAAGGGCCAGAAATTAGATGGTTACATTAAAAAGTGAATGCATGTTTACAGTAGGGTTACATGAATAAAAGTTATTTATCGCAAACAGATTTCATTGTAATAAGGCATTTTATCAAAAGCTGTGTATCGGTAAAGAAATGTCTTTGGGTATCTTACAAAGCAAGCCTATGTACTTCCTCAATTGTCCGCCAGTGTCAGATCAGAGGACACAGCACCTTT
This sequence comes from Polyodon spathula, assembly GCF_017654505.1. Classification (NCBI taxonomy): domain Eukaryota; kingdom Metazoa; phylum Chordata; class Actinopteri; order Acipenseriformes; family Polyodontidae; genus Polyodon; species Polyodon spathula. The sequence continues at coordinate 5,922,751 of NC_054551.1, forward strand.
TGAATGTAACCCAGGGACCACGAAGGATATAGAAGTAACTGCTCAGAGTATGTGTTAAAACTGAACAGAGAGAAAAGGGCTGATTGAATTAGAAGTGGTAAAGACACGCAGAGCGTGTGATGGGCAACATCCCATTACAGAACAGGCAGGATGCTGAAAGTTTTCACTAGCTTTGTACAAGCAGCTGGTTTATCCAAATAAATACAATGGAAAATGAATGGAAACAGGAAAACAGTAAATGAAACTGATCAGCTGGTTTTCTGGCAATTCAGGTCAGTTAGACGCCCAAAACTATCTTTTTGAAAGACCGTTTGTGCTTTACTCTGATTGCAAACAGACTTAGAAACTTTTTTTTTTCTTCTTTAAGAATAGCACCAATCTTTCTGGGTGTTTTTTTTTTTTCATTTTAAACCTATCCATGGAAATGCAAGTCAACCTGGAGGAATACACTTCATATATAGAAAACGGGTTTCTTTATACAGAGTAATAAAAAAAACAAAAAAGTAAAGCAAGATGCAAAAAACAGAAATCCAAGGGTTGGGGGTGGGGGGTGGGGGTTGGGGGTGGGGTGTTTGTTTGTTGACCTACTGTTGACGTGAACTGAGATACAAAAACAGTAGTGTTTCCCTTTCGCCTTCTGTGTCTCCAGCATCTTACGCTTACTTGTGGCAAAGAACGCTTCTGCCCCAGCGACTCCAAGGACAGCCGCTGCTGGGGGTCTTTTTTGGCACTTAGGCAGGAAGGCTGAGCTTCTTTCCTTTCAATACTATGGAATAAAAGAACAAACAGTTAGACACACAGCAAACAGCTCTATAAGGATTTCCAGTTAATCTACTGCAGTAATTTCATTTTTACATCCCAAGCTAAACCAGAGCTGGGAGAGGACATCAGTTCCAATCTTAAAGCTGCCTGTAGATATAAACAAACTGGGCTGCCAACATTGTCTGTTTTCCAATGAAGTAAAGTGCACAGGTCTGCTCTAAATCAGGTAATCAGCTGTGTTTTATGTAGAGGACAGGACTGCAAAAGGACTTTGGATCTCATACTAAAGGTCTTGTACACACAACCGTTTCACAACCTAGAATAACTTAACCTGATCGCTGACTGGGTGTGCCACAACACACCTTGTCAATGTCTGTCAAGCTGCACACTACAGTGATCCGTGTTTCAAAATGCAATCCCACATCCCAGATTCATACAAACAAGCGACTCATCAACCCACTATCTGTTTAATTATAGGAGCGAATGCATATTCTGAGCTATACATTACACGCATTGCGTGTATCAGTATTGGAGGGCCCGACCGCTTTTTCATATGTTGAGTATGTATCAACCTCAACTGGGAATAAAATCTTATTCCGGAACAAAATCAGCTTTCAGAGAGAAGTAGAGTAACTGCTGGTGAAAAGCACGCTCACCTTTCGTGACATACAAGTAGAAGAAGTCACAGTAGAGGATGGTCTGCACCACTCCGGCCACAATGGCAATCAGGTCGAAGAAGCCCTCAAAGTAGAAGCGCCAGATCCAGTTGATCAGGTACAGCGCCCGGTACAGCCCCAAGAAGAACAGGTAGTGCGTGGTTATGGTCTCCGCCTCACCAGTCTTGCTGATCATGAAGAGCTGCGGCAGGATCGCCACAGACTCCAGGTAGATGGAGAAGGTCCACAGGATCTGAAAACCGTGGCCACAGTTACTAACCAGATCACACAAATCAATCTAATCACCGTTCTCTGCAACTTTGTCGCTTTTAAATACAATCCTGCATTTTCTAAGGTAGTCCCAGTAACACACAACAAACGGCAAAGCTTTGAAACAAATTTTAAAAAATGAGTGAGTATGTGCATGGCTGAAAAGGGATGTTCTTGTGGTTTGCAGACGCACCTCAAGAGGGCTGAAGTCGTGGTTGACGAGGAAGGACAGCCCACCCACGGGCACCACCAAGAACTCGGCCCGGAACGTGTCGTGGTTGCCATCGTAGGTCGCCTTGAATTTCATGTAGATCAAATACACGGTGGCATACGCACAGCCAATGTAGACAATCTAGTTGAAATGAGAAGAAACAGGGTTAGAAAACTGTTCAAGACTTGGCAATTAAATCTTATACAGTGTACTCTGTTTATAAGAATTACTGATAAGAATCAACTGTATCGAGTGATCAAAATGCATACAGAGCACAGCAATGTTATTGTGTGAAATGCATGTAGAGGAAAGGGGATTGTGTAGCGGCAACAAAAAAAAAAAGGGGGGGATGCAGAGCTTTGCATTTCTGCTTAGTGAAAAGCTGTGAAATTTGCATCGCAACTGAAGAAAAGCAAGCCACACATGCTAATACTGTACTGTAATGTCATTTTAATTCAGCGCTTCAAGTATACTGTAGTAAAACAGGATTCGGCAGCCTTGAGTTAACATAATCGTGATCATGTAACAAGCTGCTTACCCACAAGGACTTGTTTTGATTGTTTTGATGTATTGTCCTCAGTGATTGAGCACCATTTGTATACTGTATTTAAACTGCTGATGCGCGGAGGCACGCTTTTGCTAACTGCAATCATATCAGTCCGCTTTTAAGAACTCCTTAGAAACGGAGTGCACCTGTATTATGCAGAGGCAGCAAGTTAAATCAGAAATGACCAGTTGCTTCTGCAATCAGACAAATGACTGTTTCTTAACCAGGAAAGTTTAGACAAATCATGGGCATTAGATCTTTGTAACTCTGGAAAATAATCTTGACAAACTGAGCTTTTTTGTGGTTGTCAAGTGTCTAGGCAAACACCCAGGAGAGCTGTAGCTATGATCTGAGCAACTTCCTCTAATTATCTTATTTATTTTCTCCTTTATAATCCTACAGAACAGACTGCTCTGGCATGATCAAGTCCATGTCAAAGCCTGCACTGTTAGTTATTTATTACAACCAGGAGAGCTTCATTTAGAGATCAAATCACACCAGTACCCCCAATTTACTAAAATACAGAATGACCACATTCACTTACCTTCATGAAGGTGTTATAGAGCGAGATATAAGAGGTGAGCAGATCCAAGTAACGGGTGGTGAAGACCAATGCAAAAAGAATCTGGCTTTTCCCAGAGATACCTACGAGAGAAGAGACGTAATGTTAATACAAACACACACAATAAATATTTATTCAATTGATCCTTGGCTATTTTTTAGATCACATTTTGCTACTTCCATTAGTTACTGGAATAATTCAAACAGTTTCCATTTCATATTTGCCATGGTCATTCAAATACAGTTTCATATCAGACTCCATAGCGTATTCAAATAAAATACAGCATTCCTTTGAATTTAAGACACAGCCCAAATTTCTCACTCTCAGTTTAAAGAAAAAACAATATGTCAAATAAATCTGCATTTACAAAGACACAACCTCATTTACGCACAGGGAGGCAGTTTGCGGCAGTCTGATATCACGAAGAGCATTACACTCACATGGCGCGTCTCATTTCCAGTCGTGAGTACTGTCACCTGTTTTTCTCCCAATTTGTGAACTGTGGTATTGCTTGGCATGTAAAAATACAGGGGTCTGATCGGCATTTCCGATCTGTCCAAGCTGGTACTGTTTGTTAAAAACGCCGAAATTGTAAAAGCGCCTCTTCCCTCGGAAAGCGAACAATGAAAATGGCTGCCTGTAGGTCATGGATGATTTGAGATCAGGCAGTAACGTTTTGGTTTGCCTTTTCTCGGCAGTCAGTCAAGTTGCTGCTTGTGTACTCAGGTAGTCACGTCTTTTGTTGGCAATTTTAATACAAGCATCACAATTGTACTCAAATTCTACTAAAGTAATGGGAGTCGTGTTACACTAGTACATGGACATGTAATGGACATCTCTACAGATTTCCATAACCACCTGGCTTTTTATCTTACCAGCTATTTAAATGTAGATCAATTCAGACTATGTTCCTAGTATTATGTCTACCTGTTTAATTAACCAGAGAATAGATTCATAGTTATCCTATCATTTACATCAAATCTGTCACACAATCACTGTACAGTGAAGTCCTAGAATATTGTTTGAAGACATACCAGAAATCAGCCTCACAATGAAAGTACAGCACATTGATCAACACAATTGAAGGCACGCACAGGAATGACTGCATACTGTAATGGTATGGTCTACTTTCACAGTATGCAAAGACCCTGATCTGACAAGACAGCAGCTGACACCTATTGGAGACTTCACTTGTTTCTGGGATCCTGACTTGGTAAGAACTCTTAATTGCATTCAGCTTCCAACACATGTTATACAAAACACACACACACACCTTAAACACACAAAAAAACTGGAAATCCACAACTTGTACAGCAAACATTAGCTAAAAAAAAAAAAAAAAAAAAAAAAAAAAAAAAACTACTGTGTGGCAAATACTGAGTGAAGCTATTTTCAATGCAGGTTAAATCTGATCACGTAATTATCTGCTCCATTGAGATGCATGTTAAATTGTTTCAGTGAACGGCACTGGATTATAATTGTACACTGAAGTGGACCCAATTAGAATGAAACTGTCTTTAAATGAACTTTTTTTTTTTTTAATACCTTACTGGACTAATTTATTGGGAGGAAGGGTTGATTGGAACAGCACTAAGAGGAAGAATCAGTAGTAATGCCTTTGTGTGCATGGTTCCACACAAGCACTGGGTCTGGCTTTGGGGAGTCGCTGACAGCTCCACATAGAGACTATGAACAGTCTGCTCACGCGGGTATGAAATACTCTGCCACAGCGGTGTGTGCACTGCGAGCAGCACAGGCACTGGCATGTCTGTGTAGCTGGGATTACTGAACTCCCCTTGGGCATTAAATACCACTCTGAACCAGGAATTCTAAGAGATGCAGACACTCCACCCCAAACACAAGCTAAGCATCTGGATGAAAAGATGCACAATATACAAGTAAAAATAGAAGAGACTGCCCTGAAAGCAAAAGAATAAATTACATTATGTTTACTGCAAACGTATGCACTCATGGTGTATGACAATGCTTAGTTATGACTAGATTATAAAACTGTTGCTAACGGCTCCAGTGTTGAATCCCGTCAGTCAGATATCTCGTTAACATTGATGTAAATTAAATTCATGACCAAGAAATCCTAGATGATTCTATTGCTTGAAAGTTATTAGGATCGCAATGCACTATTGACTCCAGCAGCACAGCGGAAATTGAGGTCGGTCAGTTTTGTTTTGAATCGTGGCTCTTATCCCTATCAAGTGTTGAATGTACAGTATATGGTCTTTTGAAAAATCCTCCATTATCCAAACCAACACCGTGCAGCCCTGCCACGTCACAAGAGCTCACTCTTCTTAAATCATCTGCGCTTTCATCTTTCTTGTAGTCTTAAATGAATACTTTTGATAATTTTTGAAAAAACAGCTTAACCTGCCTTCGACTTCCACGACATGCGACACTAACAAATGTCCACACTGTGGGCGCCACACCGAAAGTCGATTCAAACATGTTTGGGCAACTCAATCGCGTCATTTGATTAAAACAACTTCACCACAAAAAAAAAAAAAATAATAATAATATTTATAAAATTTTAAAATGAGCTTTTGTAGTTCCTGAAACGTACACCTCGGATTTAGGTAAATACAACAGCATTAGAAAGACTTAGAAGTACTAAAAATAGTCTTTTTTCTGTGAAGTTGTATTTTATTGACGTTTCTCTTCAATGAGGAGTATACATAACTGTTGGGACAGAATCAATACAAAACACCATCGCTAAAGGAGTTTTTCATTCATTCACAATGTCAACCCTACCGCCCACATGCAAGAGTTAGTACATCATCATGGCAAGACAAGTTCAGTTTAATTTTCAAAACAAAAGTACGTTATATTTATTCAAGGAGCATGCACATATCTGAGTAAATGAATTGATATCATTAAATTATAATAATTAAACAAAACGTAATTCTACTTCACAGGACTTAGTTACAGTAACTTTTTTATTACCTTACCACAAAAAAAGCATACACGTCACCACTAATTCCTGGTCACTAAAGATTAAAACAATTAAAGAGTAATCCATTTTAAATATACCTTGGTAAGAAGTAAACCCCCATTACAGGAACACAGGTAGACCAGTGTTTACTGAATTTGAAGAACCCTACCTCGACTAAGCTACGAGATTTAATGTTACATTGCTGAATTGAACTTTGAGACCGCTGCTCACCGACTCGGGCTGTGCAGACTTTAAAAAAATAACCCACGGCGCTGCTATGAAAGTCAATCGCATTTAGCGCAACATGAACTTTAAATAATTTAATATAATAGGTTTACCTGAAAATGCATACATGGGGAACATATACTTATAGCTTAATAATGTATAAGAAACATTCACACATACCGGCACAAGACCTGGTCTTCCATATTTTGAGCAGCAGGATGATGATGGCTGCAAGATGAGAAAGATCGCCGGTGAGCCTGAAGACATTCATGTTTTTTTTGTTTTTTTTTGTTTGTTTTGCCGGGAAGCTAATCGGTCAGCGCCTGTAGACGGTCAAAGCTGGGATCCCCAGTTTCTCTTTTTGCAGTGAAGGCGCTTACAAGGGACTGTCAGACCTGCTGTTTAGCAGCTCTTCTCTGGCGATCAAAGTAAAATGGCGAGAAGGAGCGACGTGGCCCGGGGATGTGGCCAAAAATATTAACTCACAAAGCAGGCTGGGAAAGCGGCTGTCAATAAATCTCTAACCGAAAACGGAGCCACGCCCCGTAAAGGGGAGACCCGCTACCAGATTATTTTCTTAGTATTATTCCCGTACAGTAAACATAAATAATACTAAAAAAGGCTTAGTTTAAAAAAAAATAACAGTAAAAATGTACTTGAAGTTTCTGCAATTATTATGGTTCAAATAAAATATATAAATATGTATTTTATAAGTACAATTTTAGTACGTATTTTTTTTTTTTTTTTTTTTTTTTAATTTATTTTACCTGTGTATTGGATTGGTTATATTATTCCGTTACAGCCACACCGTTTAAGTAAAACGGTCACGGGTTTGTATTACATTTTTAAAACAGTTTGTGTGAACTTTATAGAGTTCTAGAAGTTGCCATGCCATAACAAAACATATATGCATTAAAATATGTGACACAGTTTGGAAGCGTAATGATATAATTTTGCTCACTGGCGCGCTTTATGGAGCCCATTCCTAAAGTGGGCATTCAAAAAAATGGACTGAGGAACATTCCCTTTAAACATAGTGACGCAAAACTTAGCGTCAAGCTCTGTGTGTCCAATGGCTGAATTTCTGATTTGGAGGTAAGGGTGGAAGAGGCAAGGAGTTCATGCTAAATACTGTACAAGGTGCCGGATATGTATCCTGAAACGGCCCCTAGCAACAAGAAGTTATTTGAGGCAAAATACTGCAGCAAAACTATAAATGTACAAAACATTTGAGCATGGTTCTGTGTGAAATAAAATACAAATTCCCCTTTTATTTACCAATTTGCTCGCAAATCTTTCTTAAATCGTGCACAATACAGTAACTGTGATCTATTCGAGGCCTAGAGAACACTAATCATAGAATGGGTTATCCTGGATCAGAATGCATTTCATTATCTCCAGCACTGGAGGCGAACTGATGTGTTGGCTGTCTCCACGTTGCAACATTGATTTGCTCTCAATCCAGACAACGGAGGGCTCACACACATTCGTGTCCCACCCCGTTTTTAAATGCAATATTTGGGTTGCTACTGTACCAGTTTCGAAAAAGGCATCTTGGGGTTTAAGTTTTAAATCATCAGCAGCTGCACGAGTTAATACCCACAACAACACAATAACAACCAGCTGAGCACACGTTTGCTGCCTGATTTGAAAACACGAGATATACGACATTTCTGCAATATAATGCATTACCTTAGAGTTCTAAACTGCAGCAGCCTCCTTTAGATTGACTTATTCAGGTCCCTTATTGTAATTCGTGCAATAACAAGCGCTGGCCTACCACGGCCAGAGCTGATATTTAAAACACGTCATGCATGCTGAGATTCGAGAGATGTAATGCTATTTCAATTTAAAGTCCCTTTTCAGTAACATTCTGACGTCCATCAATTATTGTCTAAGCCCCTTACTAACAAAGAGTTGCCTATGTGTTTTTGTACACACACACACACACACACACACACACACACACACATATATATATATATATATATATATATATATATATATATATATATATATATATATATATATATATATATATATATATATGACCGCTGAGCAGAATAGAAGGCAATATTGCAATTGACATGGCTTCGGACTGTTAGTATATTATGAAAGATGAAACACCTACATTCTTCTTGTTTCCATGGCTACATATCTACAGCTCCTGGATAGGGACAAAACACAAGGGAACAGGAGGTTGTTTTAATACACTGTGCTGGTGATTTTGTGCTTGCTGAGGGTGTGGGGTTGTCTTTTCAGGATTACACTCCTCTTTTTATGAGCGTGGTACCCAGCAGGTAATGTGCAAACCAGCACACACATTCTCTTGTGAAATGGTTTATAACCCTTATTACACACTTGGAGTGTGCTTGACATTAATTAATATTTGGAGTGCATGCTACAGGGTCATTGACCCTGCATTTGCCAAAGAGAAACAAAGCCTAATAATAAATATTATCTCACTTCACTGACATACAAGACAGGAACAAAAAGAACAAAGGCAGCATTAAAATCAGACATTCCCGGTAATGCCACTGGACTGGAAATTTCATTGTATAAAGCAGGCATAAGCTGTGCTGTGAGTGGAGTTGTTTTATCTGACAGCTCTTATCTTGAATTCAGTTTTATTCTGAGCATTCTACTAGTGTATTAAAATTGACATCTTTGTTTAGCTATTCAAACTGGGATATCAAATAAACAAGCCTACTTTTTAACATCTCCCAGAGTAACCTAATCAGGACACACAAGCTGTGGCAGGGACAAGTCATTTCTCCACTTTGCAGCAGGTAAAACGCTATTAATATAAAATAGTTATTTATGTACTACTGAAAATAATTAAGCAGGAGACATCTGTTCTAGCATGCAGAGTCTTCAAAAGTACTGGAGTACACACAGGCAGGGAGATGGTTTAGAAAAAGATTGTGTAGTTTTGAAACACATTGAACCAGGGCAACAAGCCTGGCGTCTGACCACAGAACATACTGGTATGCATACCTGTGCCCTGCCACTCAAGCTAGTGGAGAGAGGGTACAGATGGCCAAAGCAGTAGGGCATCACTGCTGTGTCCCACAAATGTATGATTTTACAACAAAACAGAAGTCCTGGGTGTTTTGCATTCTTTCGTGGTTTAGCCTTCCATGCACTGTACTTTATCAGAGACCAGTTCAATTTAGCAGACCAGTGAAAAATGGTAGTTTTAGATGCAGAACCACTACTCAGCGCTCAATGAATGGTTATTTTTGTTATATAAATCTTTTTTTTTTGATAGAAAAAAAGAGTTTTTTTTAAAAAAAAATCTATACTTAAATTGCATGTGTTATCTTTAGGCACGTTACACAATCACATACAGCATGCAACTAGTTTCACACCGAGTCATGTTTTAAAAAGCCCACTGTCTGCTTCTGTTACCCTAAGTGACTGATACCACAAAAAAAAAAAAAAATCACATAACCTATCAATAGGCATAATTTCACTATGTTTTATTGTTAAAAAAAAAAAAAAATCTTTAATTTAGTAAACAAAAACAAAAGAAAATGGTTTTACCATTTATTAATCATTGCAAAATAGGATCTCAAAAAAGGTGAAAAGTGGAAACACCCACTTTACATTTTATATTCGCTGGAACAAACCTCCTCTCTCATGATTGGTTTAGAAGCAAGACCAGCTTATTAATTATAATAAAGGGTCGGACATCACACTGGGGATTGTAGACAGATTTTATCAGCCACACCCATCAATAGTCATTATTAATGAATTAAAGGAACATCTGGATTGTCCGGAATGCAAAACCACTTGAAATCTGCCAAGTGTTTCTCCAAGCCTTCAAAATAAATGGCTGTGAAGGTTCAGTTCAACACTTTTTAAAATACATTCGTGTAGCTGCTGTTATTGCTAAAACAATACTTTCCAAAATGGAACACTATGTTCAGAGCTCAACACCATACAAATACCCAAGGTACTGCAATTCCAGTTTCGGGAGGGAATCCTTTTGTACAGAAAGTCTATTTCCATATTAGGTGATGCTTTATAAGGGCAGATGGTACTCTATGCTGTGCGTTTTCCTACTGTCAAGACTTGTTTTGCATGAAGGTGTAGCCCGTTTTAGCATCTACACTGTACTTGACTAGACCTACACACATCCCCTGTTCTTGGAAAGCAGCAGGGGAGTGTTTCACATAATACTTGGCATCACATTTGGCAGCATGTACACTAAGTGCAATATTGCAGCTCCACTCTCGTGCCTTTATAGCTCTCTCCTAGGAATGATCCATGATCCAGCGACGCACACAACCCAGAACCAGAGATGCGCACTATGATGGAGAGAAGCACCTGCAGGGAAACAAAATCAGCAGCAATGAACAGGGACGGCATTGTGATGAGCCTTAAACCTGAAAGGGACTTTCCATTAAACAGGGCTTTCCACTGGGAATCCACTGTATGTAATAGAACAAGCTATTTCAACTAATTCTATTGAATTATTTTTCTTTAATCTTAAGGGTAACAGTTTGGTAAATGGTTGTAGTTATTATTTTAACAGGTTTTGGTTGGTTTTGTCTTATTTTGGTGTTCCAGCGTGGTAGGCACTAAGCTGTGTGTAGAGATGCCCAGTAGATTACACGCTGGTCAGCTGTAGCGGTTGTGCAGAATTGTGGGTCAAAAGGTTAATCGGAAGATCCTGCCCAACATTAAATATTAAAATTCATCTGGCTTTTCTGTTCCATACCACATCATGGATTGTTATTGCTCTGTTACCCGTTTGACAGTGTGGGCAATAATCCTTACACTATCAGTGCACTAGAGCGGCCATTTTGAAAAGAGCTTTGAAACAGACCAAGTTAGAAGTGTAAAAAGCTGTCAGGATGTTCACAATGAAAAGAATAAGAGGTACGTTATTCAAACAGTTGCAGCAACACATGGGGACGTGCAACGCTATATGTTTTGGAAGCCTGCTACTTCCTCTTTAACCCTTGATATAGGCAGGCTTTGCTTATAAGAGGAGAGTAGGAGGGAGTAAATGCTTCATTCCGTAAATGAGAAGTGGGTAAACTCCCGTGTTCACCCTTGCCTACAACCCTGTTGCCCACTTTCTAAAGTGGCGGTGAGACACGTGCTTACCTGTGTTGACTGTGGAGCTGCCCAAGCTGCCCCAGCTCGCATAGCTCTCTCGGAGGCCATCGAGCGAGGCCTGCAGGCTCTGGATCTGCTCCCGGCTGAGCTCCGCTATCTGCAGGGGGGTCACTGCCGCAGCATTCTCAGGGCCCAGACTCTGGATCTGCTCCACAGAGAACTCCTGCACTTACAACACATAGGCACATTGCAGGCAGCTCACAGGGGAAGTCGCTTCACAATTCCATTGCTGAATGAACATTATTGGCACTTACTTTAAAGTTCTCTGGGAGGATGGCTGCTATGGCCTGGGGTTGAAAGTATGGCATTAGATCCTTGCTGATTGCCTTCAGCTCCTCTTTGCTCAGGCCAGCTGGACAAAAAAAGTGATGTTTACATGTTTAATGCATGCATAACAAAATGCTCATCTATATGTGTGTGAGAGACACACATTAGAATGATCACTGTGTGGAAATGTAGATTTGCTCATAACCTACCTGCGATGGTGCCCACCTCCTGCAACACCGAGCTGTTCCAGTTTCCCACTTCCCCGAACACGCTCTCTGCTTTCTTCTTGAGCTCCTGCAGCACTTCTGCTGGGCAGGGCAGAGTGCCGATCCGAGCAGTCGTGGCACTGTGAAGCAAACCAGACACACCTCTCACTACACTGTGCATAAACAGCGTGTCTGGGCTAGTTGCAGAGCAATGCTTCAAGTACAGCACAAGGCTGGAACCCAGACTCGCCTGTAAGCAGCAGAACTGATCAGCTGGATCTGGCTGGGGTCTACTCCACAAAGAATGATGCCAAGGCCGGCCAGGTCCGAGCCCTTGAGAGCCCCCAGGGACAGGCCAGAGGCTTCCAGGAACCTGGTCAGCAGGCTGTTCATCTGGAAAGAAACAGAGTGCCTGTCAATGCCAATCTAACCAAGGACAGGACAGCAACACCTCTTCCTTTGAAAGTCATAAGGATTTAACAGATAATACTGGTTTAGAGGCCTATTTTTCATAAATCAACCACTGAAAGAGTAGCCATTTCCCTGAAATTTATGCAGCAATCTGTGCAATTATATCAGGTTTACAGCTTCAAAAATTTACTTTAAAAGGAGGTTACAACAATGTTACACTTGAATGTGTTTTGAGCCCTGAGACATGTACATTCTACTTATATACAGCAGCTGCCTCCAAATCAGCAAAGTCTTAACACTGCTCTCCTCCTATTTCCCACTCCCTAATTTTGACCATAAAAGCCAGGAGGTGTCAATGAACAGATGACAGGTAAAGAGCGTTATTTAATATACTATTTTATATTGCTGGATGCAGAATGCATCCCTCGTTGATGTGTGAGCCTCACCTGCCCTGCCGTCCACGTGCTCTGCTGACTCAGTGCGGTCATAGTGTCAATGGAGCTCAGATCAAGCTCTTTGATTTCACTCTCAGTCAGCGCCAGTCCTATTGCTCCAAGGGAGATCACGTGGTAGCTCTTCCAACTTGAAAGAGGACCCCAGACCTGAGGTGACAGAAGCACAAGTCTCCCATGACAGCAATACCAATCCACTAAACCCTAATCAACAGTGTCAGAACTGGTATCAGCTGGACCCCACTATAGTGTCAAACCGGTGTAAAGGGTTTGAACAGGAGTAAAAGAAAAAACAATATTGAAAGTAAATGTGTGCAAAATCTGTCCCATTGTTATTATTACCTGTTTGGCCTTGTTCTTGAGGGCTCTGAGTTGAGACATGTTGTATCCCTCCACTGACCCCAGCAGCTCCACTGTCCTGGTGAAGGTGTCATCGGACATGCACTGTAGCTCCAGCACTGACCAATACGAGTTCGCCTCCGACAGCTTCTTGATGTCATCAGCAGTGGGAGCTCTAACTGCATCACAGTCTGCAGAGAGAACAGCAAGGCTGGTGAGAAAACACCAGACTACAGGAGGTCACAGCGCCTCGGATTATTCCACCTTATAAAAAGTTACAGTCCCTGTGGTGTATGACCAAAACCCATGACTGGAGACTGACCCCTCTTGTTAACTTTCAGGCTTGTGGTAATCCACATTTGTACTATGTTTTCACCAGGATACAATTCAAGGTAGGTTCCTTCTCTCTGCCTCTCTCCTTGTGCGCACACACACACACACACACACACACACACACACGCACACACGCACACAATCAGCCAGCCTGACTAGCAGAGTAGTGTTGGGTTTCGGCTTCGCACATCAAACGCTATCATGTTACTCACACCACCCTGGCTGCCTGCTCCCCGCCTGTTTTACATGTGTGTGTATCCTTGATACTTCAGATTGTACAACACAACAGCGTGTCAGGGATCTATTACAGCACAGATTTAAAAAAATAATTAAACCAGTAATAAATAAATAAATAAATAAATCTACATTTAGGATCCCTACCTCTGAAAGTCGACATATTTTAAGTTTAAAAGCTTTGTTTTTTCAAATGTAGATGAGAAATTAATACACTAAATAATACAAATATTATTAAATAAATAGTAAGTAGACCTATGTAGATTTATGGATGTGTGTACACAAAGAAATTTGTATCTCTGTGTGCCGGTATAAATATGTGAATGTATTACTTCTAGGCAAAAGATGAAATAACTGGACTACACCCTTCCATCCTACCCACCAGGTGTGTTGAACCTTTTAAGGAAAGTGAACATTTTGGCACCCCTCTAGCGTCACGTTATATCTTGAAACCTGTTTATTGGAGCAACGTCAGAAACAAAGAGCCCTTTCACTGGTGCTGTGGCTGAGCTGTGGGAGCTCGGAACGCATGGGGAGGGGGGGCAGGTTCTCACACAGTGTTGAATGTCTACAGAAACTTCTGATTGAGAGTTTAAACATTCTTCAGTTTGGTCTACAACTTTTAATCTTTCATGGTACATTTACACAGTTACTCTGCAGCAGTTTTGTAATGAGACTATTCTGAGTGGTGGTTTTCATTGCACAGTTAGGTCTCTAGATTGTACTCTTTGTGAGTTTGCCAAATCAGTAAGCATCAAGGTGCGTTGTGGTTTGCTGTAGTTAAACCACATAAAGTAACCATGAAAACCCTAATTGAAGATAAGTGCTCCAGATTAATAGGGGTGCGGGGTTGTGGGCCTCTCTCTCACCTGGCCCTTTGTCCACGGCCTGGTCTCTCACTCCAGAGCCTCGCACGGCATCGAACAGCGCAGAGAGGAACTCCTCTGGGAGAGAGCCTCCCGCTACCTTCACTGCCAGTGGCAACAACTCATCAAGGAACTGAGAAAGAGACAGACAGACACCTTGTCAGGGAACAGAGAAATAGAGAGAGACGGGGCGAACAGGGACTGGGATACCTAAAACTATGCTTAAGCGATGACCCCCCCCCCCCCCCCCCCCCCCCCCCCCCCCCCCCCCCCCCCCCCCCCCCCCCCCCTCCCATTTAAGAAGAAGCAATGGAATTAGAAATACCTTGTTTGCTATTGCTGTAATTTCATCTTTGGACAAAAGAGTTACTAGGGGTCCTAAATCCTGTGTCAGCTCTGCAGTCCAGTCAGTGCAGTTTCTGCAAAAGTACGTCAATGGAAAACAAGTATGTTCGTAACATATAGTGTATCCTCAAAATGCTAAATTAGATCAATCACTATCATTACAGAAGTTCCTACTGGAACCTATTAGCAACAACCACACTTCTAATATCACTGAGAGTGTAGATCTCACACTCAGAATGTCAATGGCAACACATTCTAAATGCTTAAACCACAACAGGTTCCATTAAAAAAAGATTAAGCATGTAACTATCAGCTTTTCATTTAGACTTAATGGCTTATAATACGTTTGGAAGTGTTCAGTGGCTACCACTAATCAAGCTGAGTCTCTTACCACTCTTTGTATGACACACTGACACAAAGATTGCACGAGAAATACACTCTCCACCAAAACATACAAGAAAAAGCAGATTGCTTCTGACTTAAAGATTGTCATAAACAGCGGCTCCCTAGATATTACAAATCTGACATTCCAGACATTAATGAACACATTAAACTGAAACCTCTACCCGTATAGTTCGGCTAGTTTGCTTTTGACAGCAACTTTCTGTTCCTGACTGAGGTCCCGGCAGGTCTTGAACTGTCTGAGGGTGGCAGTCAGGGCCGTCTGGGATATTTTGGTGAGGATAGTTTCGGGAGGCAGGTGGCAGATGAGCTGGCCCAGCATGTCCACATCATATTCATCTTGGATCCCATCAGTCTGCAACACATTTATGGAGTCAGCGCAGTGAACACGCTACTGAGGTAGCTTTTACCAAACTGCATGCCAACTACATGCAAACAATATTAATATGTTATCTTTTATGGTATTTACAGTGCAACTCCTGGATACTTTATGTAACTGTGTTTTGAAGTGCGTCTGAAAGCAGTTTGGAACCTGCTTGGGGTTTAATGTGTGGCTTGACATCTGAAGACACAGCAATGGGCAAACTTACCAAACACTGCAGCACCTTCTTAATAACAGCTTCCTGTTTTTCAGCATAGAGAACCAGGAGATCCAAGTCGATCCTTCCCAGGCTCACCAAGAATGGCTTGCACCATGAAGAGGGCATGTTGTATATATACTCTACACTGCAAAGTGTTCAAACAGATTGGTAAGTGTACAGTACTGCACACAAGCTTTGTCTCATCAGCGCTCTGTAAAGCTGTTTAAGAGAATTACACACCAGCTGATTTTAAGCACACACACAGTCAACGGGAATACCGCATTTTAAATTATAACAAAGCATAATATTATTCCAACAATAATTGGGCAAAGAAGTTGCATTAATTAACAAAGAGTCTCACAGTTGTGTTAAAACTATACATAACAGCTGGGTAATTTGTACTTTAAATTTACGATCTGGATGACGTTTCATCTAATAAAAAGTTGCAATATTTTAATGAAGTAAGCCGTTAATATGTTCTAGTCAAAAAATCGAAAAAGGTTGAAAACAAAAAAATGATTAATATCGCATACCAAAATATAAGATCACGCGGCACCGCGATGTTCCAGACCTGAAGTTTTAAAGCGTGATGAGTTTCAACTGACTATCTGAAGGCTCTGTACTTACGGAAGCACGGATAATAGAATGGGTGGAATCGACGGGTTTGTCGTATTTAACACTTTCCAGTATTTCCAGGCAAGGCAGTTCATCTAAAAGAGCAAGCACAGCAGCAGGATTAGCCACAGTTATCTGTGCAGCACAGTCCACACATGTTACACAGCGAGCCCCCCACCTCTTTACCTGGAACGGGGAGAGCAGGTGGAGGTTCTTTTCAAAGAGGGTGAAGTTGGTCATGAAAGCCTTATTGTCCATCTCATGAATCTGATCACAGGAAATCCCTTTAACAAGCTGCCCTGTACTGAGAAATACAATCCCTAACATTAGTTACTGTAACATTACTACAGTTTTAATAATCCATTATTTTAGATACAGCAGCAACAAAGTCATGCAAAAGTGCAAATACAAGGAGATCTGATACATAAAGTAATATACTGTATAGGTCCTATTGTGGATGTCAGTTTCATTAGATCGTCTGAGAACAGATTTCATATTACTGCTAGAAATTGCAGAATCAGAATTTAAACTGACACAAAGATTAAGTCAGTAAAATGTTCTACAGAGAAAATACATGAATAAGATTTAATAAATCACAAGTAGCACCAGCCAGTATTACATTATAATAATTCATAGCTGCACACCTTATGAGATCTGTTGTGGACATCCTCTTAGAAAAGGTATCATAAAGAAAATTAGCCTGGAAAAAAAAAAAAAAAAAAATTATAATAATTTATCCATTTCTAGCAAACCAAGTTTCCAGACGTTTACAAAGGAACAGCTAGTGATTGAACATGATACTAAATTACTAATTAAACAACCACCGTTGGAAAATGAACTCAAAAACAGTAGTCTCTGGCTAGCTCTCCCTTTCCCGGACCCTAACCTGGCTTCGTGTGAGCTGCTTCTCTCCCACAGTGCTGGTCTCAATGCTCTGCAGCTCCAGTAGAGTGGACAGGGACACCTCTGCAAACAACACGCTGGGGAGCTGCTTCATTACCGCCCAGAGCTCTGGAGCTGTGATCATCTGAGTAAGACAGTAACCTAACACCTCAGCACAGGCATGAAGCAACACAGAACCATTCAACAGGAAAAGCTTACATTGCCAGCTGTTTATTTGTAAGTGTCAAAAAAGAACTATTTCCTGAAACACACAAAAAAACAAGCACGTTTTGAAGTCTGATTTAAGCCTTTCATGTTTTTTTGTTTATAACAAACCAATGCTATTCTACAGCTATCAGATGTTTTGCAACCCCTTGTAGAAATGAACACATTTTTTCTAAAGTCAAATCAAACCTGCTGAATAATGTTACGTTAAGATAATGAACTACACTCCGCTCTATAGTTTTTCCATATACTTAACGAAAAACTTGAAAACATTTGACATTTGGAAATCTAACATGAAATACTGTACTTCTGTTATGGCATTGGCCCTTGGCTCTTTCTCCTGTTGTAGTTGAACCTCAAAGAGCATGCCCTGAGCTATGCTATCGGTGCACAAAATGAGACCCAGTCTCGCCTGTGCTGTACCTGGCTGACAATGGCATGCTGCTGCGCAGGGTTGAGGTCAGAGGCGTACTGCGACAGCGTGCTCTCCAGGGCCTTGCCGAGCTCCTCCGTGCTGATGCTGTAGAAGAGGTTTGTGTCCACCCCTGAAATCAGAGACCCCAGCTGGCTGATGTTGCTGAAAGACAGAACCTGAGGAGGCAGAACAAACTCCCTTAGACAGCACTAACAAGGCAGCCAGACGTCTAAAATCGTCATTAAGAACCAAATTCCTATAATCCCAGGTGCAGAGCTGACCCTGGGTCAATTACAATTGTTATTGTGCAAATCATAATAATTACAATGTAATTGTAATTGATTTTTGGCACACCTGTGTAATTGTAATTATGCCATACAATTGATTGACTACAGTTCAATTAAACATGTACTGTAATTCGATCATTATCGTCATTATTGATTACTGCTTGTTAATGCGTGGAGCTGTTAATGTAACTTTTTAGTGAAATTATAATTGTTATTACTGAAGCATGATTGTAACCGCAATTGTAAGGTTCGCAAACAACTGTGCTGTTTAGAATTTAGAATTCTGATTGACCCCCGGATCTGGTGCAAAGCAGCTCTTACCTTGCTGCTGCCCACATACTTGTGTGCAAGGATGATGGTCTGGCTCCGTGTCCAGCCCAACACCTGCTGCAGCACGGCGATGGAGCCCTGCACAGCCTCGGGGGACAGAGACTCCAGCTGGCTGGGCGTGAGGCCCACCAACGCGTCCGACACCGAGCCCAGCGTCTCGTTCAGTGTCTGGTTCTTCATCACGATTTCCAGCAGCTGAGACTTGAGCTGCAGCCAGGAGAAAAAGGACATGTTACCACACAAGACTGCCTGCCTATCCTCACAGCACCTTCTCACCACAGCTCCCCAGCAAAAGCCTCATCACTAAGCACCTCTGCAGCACTTTTGAAATCTTAGTGATCAGTGGAGTCCCAGGCTGGTACCATAGTTATACGCAGTTTCACCTGACAAAGGGTCTTGAATGTGCGTGTCCATAGTTTTAGATTTCGTTCGTCGAAAGTTCATACGCCGATACCGGTTTGCAAACGTAGTGGATCTCCGTTAATTTTTTTTTTTTGGGTTTTCCAAACCGTAATATTATATATATATATATATATATATATATTATATATATATATATATATATATATATATATATATATAAAAAAATCAAGGAAACTACAAAATGATATCACTAAAGTCTACAGGAAACCAAATTAGTAGTACAGTATTTCAAGTTTGATTTTTCAGTACTGTATAGGGAAAACTACAAAGCGACTGCAATTCAATATGTTAATGTCACATTATTCAACAGGTTTCATCTAACTTTATGAAGCACAGTTAGTTAATAGGGTGATTCAAATAGTTTGGCCGTAGCTATACAGTACATCCTTCAATAATTCAGTCGGTCATGAACAGGGAGAGTACATAAACTGCATAGTAAATGCAGGCGAGCTGCAGCTATGTGGGATCCTCTATTCCAAGTACAGTCCCAGGCAGTCAGAAGTTTCACTGCGGCTGCAGGTTCACACTGTATCTAGGACCCTCACCTTCTGCACATCTGATTGGCTGCCACGGAGTTGGTGGCACTTGATAAGCTGGTGGAGCAGATTACGGGCATCACTGGCACCCAGCTGGTGCACGTTGTTATAGAAACAGACCAGGAGGCCTAGCCTAAGAAAGAAGGCATAAGAGGACTGTGAATGCCAACTCATTGCTGCTAAAGCAAATGTCACATTAGCATGGGGCACGTCCCTCAATGGCAGAGCATAATGCCACCGAGACACAGCGGCCTTCTCACTTACAGGCTGGTTCTGCAACCGCGGGTCAAAAGCAATAAAACATTTTAATAGTAAACTATTTAAAAGAAAAGAAAAAAACACACGGAAATAGTCATTAATGTGGCATTTCTGGAATATCTGCTTTAGTTTTAAAATGTAAGATTTTAAAATAAAATCTCAAGTAGTTATTTACTGCACTTTACAAAAATATATAGCATCCAACAGGTAGTATGATGCAGGTGTGTAGATCCTCAGTAGTTCATAAATCAAATACATGATAGGTGAACACTATTAGGTACAGTATGGCAGCTAACAAGAATTCGCTAAAATGCCAAATTTATGCAAAAAATATAAAGTAATGTATTATATTCACGGGTACAGGTCAAAAGTACTAGGCAAACATTTCGGTCAGTCCAAGAAAATACTCTGCTTCTGAAATAGCCATTGCCACATTTCGTAAAATAAATAAAGTGCCAGTTGTGTCAAAATGTGACAGGATTATATTTGCAATTGCAACAGGATGACAAATGCAGGACTGCAAAACCAGACTGTGCATGAGCTAAAACAGCTTGTACTTCAAACCCCTCCCCGCTCCCTTGCGATTGGCTGACCTGTAGACTATGGAGGTGTTCCTCATATCAAACCCCGAGCCGTTGATACTTCCCAGGAAGGCTTTGGCTGTGGCAGGCTTGATGTCGTACACCGAGTCCAGCTGTTTTGTAGCATTGTCGTAGTTGATGAACATCCTTATCTGCGGGGCAGCAAGGAATTTTTTTAATTATTATTTTTTATTTTACATTTACCATCTTTATGATGCTTACAATCGCAGTGAATCGTTCTGCATGCTCTAATATGGAATGCTATATATATATATATATATATATATATATATATATATATATATTTGCTCTCTGGTAGTGTACTCCTCAATTGAAAGGTCACATTTATTGTTGTGAAGGTATGCTTTGCAGAGAAGACTGTTCTGTAAGTAGAAGGGTTACCAGTCATCACCTGGCTTACCTCACTCACAGGAATTGTCCTGATGTTGTACACTGGCAGATGAACAATATATCTTCCCAGAAACCTCAGGCTCTCGGCAGTGATCCACGAATCAAATCCTCCTGCTGATTTTATCAGTGAGAAATTGAATTATTAGTAAATACTGTAAAGTCATACATAGGCTGCAAATGAATCCTGATTAACGCTGCCTTACTCTACGGTATGTTTTCATTTCTGATACCAAATTGCCATTTTGCTTTGTTAAACACATTTCCTGCTAGATGTTTTCTTCAGTCAGCATTAGAAAATTAACTTGATTCAAAAGGTGTATATGTTTGTTCAGTGCGGCTAGGACAACGACTGGTTAGATCTAGTTGGGATTTTAGACAGCTGAGAAAAAGTGGCAGATGGAGATAAGGTAAGACTTTGCTTTGTTACAGTAATCCCTCGTGAAACAGTCAAGGATGTTTCCCTGCCCCCAGCTTTGTATCCCTGGAATACAGGTGTAATGTATGAGTGTACATATTAATAAAAAAAAAAAAACTCTCTGCAATCATATGGAAAATGAGTTACCATTTGACTTTGTCGCTTTCTGCAGACCCAGAGTGATCCACTTGTAGATAGCTCTTTGTGTGCTGACTGAAAACTTGTCATAAAGGTCCTTAAAAACAGCCGTTCTTGGGGAAAGATGAAATACATCAGATTGGAGGTAAATAGGTCAAATAAAGTATTGCAGAGACTCAATTTATAGAAAGAAACATGTTTGTAAGGGTAATGAAGGGATTTAAGCAAACATTATTGAGTACGCTACTCAACACAGCTGCAAGTGGGATGTGGAAACTTAACCTTCGCTGGAACACTACTGACACAAACAGAAACTAAGACTGCAAAAAAAAAAAAAAAAGAAAGGTTTGGCTTCACACCCACTTTTAGGTAAGATATATAAGATAAGCATTTGAGAAGCATTTCAAGATCCTCCATGTACACACATCATGCCCGCCCAGAGATTAGGTAACTAACTACTGCTTAATTTCCTTACAATACTACAGGCGGGGAGAAACCAAAAGCCAGTTTAGTAGATGAATCCCAATGCATTATCCATGCATTACGCTTACATGTTCCTGAAGGTGTCGTCCTGCAGATCCCGGGGCAGTTCTGTGATGAGCTCCTCCTGGACGAACTCCCCGGAGGACAGCCTCATCGCCCCCCCCAGGAGCTCCACGCAGTCTGGGGCGTTCAGCTCATGCCAACACCTCTCCTTCGCAATCCTGAACAGGGACCTGTTCCCCCCCGGGCTCTGCACTAGGGCGGCTTTTATCAGGTCAAAATCGATATCCATCAGAGGTGTCTGCAAAACAGGATTAGCAACAAGGATTCATTTCAATGATCTGATGAAGTTAATCAAGAGGTTACTTCTGTATAGGCAGTTTTTGGTGCAGCATATTTATTGGAGGTGTTCTGAACAGACAAACCTGCTCCTTTCTGCCTCTGAAGAGCAGTTTCATGGCCACCAGGAACTGCTGGCTGTCCAGCGTCAGAAGCTCAGATATCAGCTGTTTCGGCTCACTCATCAGTCTCGTCTGGTAGTCTCTCAAGATCGTCTGGGAACAAGAGACTCCGAGTGAAAACGTGGAAAGGAACCCTGCGAGTGCCATGTTGGCAAGTTACCACAGTGTCACATGTTTCCCAGCGTAGGAGCAGAATACAGAGACGACACCAGGTATTAGTGCACAAGCCTGTAGAGTCCCATTGTTCAACAGCCACTGTCATTCAAGTTTACACATATGCAAACAATGAACATGGAGAACAACTGGCTATACAGTAAATACTGTGCAATACGGAGTGACGCTACATTGCCAGAGGAATCTTACCCATCACCCATTTATGTAAATAAAACTCTTGTTGGAAAAGCAATGCAAGTTATGAAGCACAGCTCAGCTGGACAGTACCTACCGTAATGTGTTCCACGTTCAGAGTGGAGTTCTTCAATAACAGATACTTTAGGGCATCAAGAGGGTTCCAGGCCCCCTGTTTACTACAAAAAATAAAACAGTCATGCTCCTTGAGGTCAGAGTTAAAATGAGTGTGGTGGTCTTCATACACAATCAACAGATTAGGGTTAATTCCAATTCCTTCTTAAAATTCCAATTCCTTTTTAAAATTCCAATTCCTTACCTTGAAAAGCGGAATGCATCAACAAGAGCTGAAAAAAACCCCCCAAAAAAACATTAAAACAGATTTAAAAGGCAAGTCAAATGATACTGCATCATCAATAAACATGATACGTTTTTAGTACTTGCCTTGAAGGTATTTCCCAGCCAAGAATTCATCCTAAAGATTAAACAGCAAGCATAATATATTTTAATGCAAGAATTACTAAACGTGTCAAATTTATAATTCATGCAAACTATTGTCCCCTTGTTAACCCGAAAGGGTCAATTTTACTAAATAACAAAAAGAAAACCATAAGAAATAAGGGACAGGTGATATTTCCCTGACCTGCGCAAAGAGCATTGCAGCAAATGAAAAGCCTCTGTTAAGCAGTAATTCAGAATATCCCAGACAACCAAAGACAAGCCCCCAAAACAAACAGAAATAAAAAAAAAGAGACTGACCAGTGATTTTTTCAGCAAGGGGTGCAAATCTGAGAAAGTAAAAAGAATATTTAATTTGGTGCTGTTAATGCAATTAAGCACATTAACATTTCAAATGGCAAATTAGAGGAACAATCCATGCTGTTAACACACCAGAACCCCACTGTGGCTCCACGCTCCAGCAATAGATAATTCTAAAGTCATTATCTGCAGCCAGTGGAGTCAGTGAGTAGCACACACAAAGATACAGTTTCACACAGCCCTGTCCTGTTTTACTCTGATGTGTGAGTCCTGGGTGAATGTTTACTAATAGCGTACTCTGATATAAGACATGCCAGCTTTTAACTGCTGGCTCACATGTTGCTCCTTCCTTGAAGCTGTCTGGCCAGTCGCTCGTGTGAACTAAACAACCAGCTTCCTTCTACTGTTTCCACTTCCACGGATGAATGCCCATATGAAGGTTATTCTTAACTCGGGTAAGTACAAGCGTTTGAACATTGCTAAAAGGCAGGTGTTTCACTTGTTTCTCACCAGGATGTGAATTTTGCTCCACGGAAATCTGCAGTTGTCCCAGGATCAACAGCACAAGTGGCAGAACCAGTTTTTCTGACATCGCCCCTCTCGTCTGGTACGTTTCTGTTTGAGCCTTTAAAAGAAACACGGTGATACAGTGGAACGGATAGAACACAATCATTCGGGATTATTTCAGCATTGTGTAATAGTTTGTTGTACGGCTCCTATATAAAACTTTAAAGCATACAGTAAAAGTAATAGGATGTTGCATTACATATATGATCAATAATTGCACAGCAATTGTATGGCATCCCCCATACAACAAGTGCGTCGACATTTGTAACAATTTCCAGTTTGCACAGTAATAAGATAATCAAGTATTTTAATCTGATGCTGGATAAAACTTAATTACTTGCACTTTTAGGGCAGGTCAAATACTTTAACAACAGGGTTTTGTCTTTGTATAATAAGAGACGCAAATATACATACATAAACTTTAACAACACACTTACAAATGCAGAACTGAATTCTTTTTACTTTCTCTCAACACTCAAACTTGAATGCCGATCATTTCCACTGTGCCCAAAGGTAGCGAGTCGTGTAATTTACGAACTAAAAAACTGCGCAGTAAAAAAAAATATATAGCACTGTCTGTACCAATTAAAGGCAATGTTGATTAACTTTACTTACCTCTGTCTGGCGTTTCTTTTCTCGTTATTTAACAGAATTTGAAGCGTAGCACCCTTTTCCCTCAGAAGAAGAACTATATTCTATCCCTAATGGGGTCAGTGACGTCATTACCATATCAGGTTAGTACCTGTGAAAAGAGAAACTCACCAAGAGAAACGCCGACAGCGAAGGTATCAGGCGACTGAGATTTTAAACACCGCTGCCGTAACTAATGCAAATGCATTGTTGTGTGAATATTTCTATTACAATTATTTTTAGAAATCCCAAACAACATATTGGCACAATCGTTAATCTAAACTGTTCATACTTAGGACTTGTGATATTTAAGAAAAATGGCAAATGACTGTGTTAACGCTTGTGTGACAGAATAACCCCAGCTGTAGCGATCTGAATACGTGATCTTCAAAGCTGGCACTGACTGACATTTTCCGACTGGGAGCGGGGTTGGTGTCTCATGTCTCGGTGTACTAGCGTACCACGGTAACGGCCATGCAAAGGCTCAGATAGATGGACGCAATATAAGGAACAAAGAAGTAATGCATAGTGTTTATATATATATATATATATATATATATATATATATATATATATATATATATATATATATATAAACACGACAAATAATGGAGAAATTAGTGTGTCGAGAAGGCTTATTGAATTCCCGGGACATCTACTTCAAGACAGGACGATCCAGGAAATGAAGGCAGAGGACAGGTGGACAAGCCTAATTGAAAGTGAAAACATTAGTTGAGCGTAATAATGTGACAAGGTCAAGTAAACTGCAAGGATATATCTGTTTATGTCTACAGGGCACAGAACAAAGCACCCAACTGCTGTTCGGACAGCTGACCAACAGAGCTAATAAGCGCTGCATTTGAGGGCAGCGTCTGTCAGACAATACAAAACGGCATTGCCAATGCTTTCCGCTTCTAAATTCTGTTTCAGCAACTGGAAAAGTCAAGAGTGTCATGTGAGCCGAACAGTTCTGGTACCTTTTAACATAAGTTAAAGGTAAATAGATCTTGAATTATGGACTGTATTCCAAAGCGCGGTGTAAGAACACTATATGTGCAAACGGCTGGTAATTAATCTAATTGTAAACCAGTCTGTGGTTTAAAACAAATCGAATGGTAAAACTTCCACAATAAAAGTATAAATAGGACGCAAAATCCATGAATGAAAACAATACTTTGATTTTCCTGAAAATGGTGATACAATACAGAGAAAACAATACCCCCCTCCCCCTCTAGTGGTGAGACAAGGGAATGCAGTCTGCTCTGACCACAGACATTGTAGCCAACTAAGCCTCTATGTATAAAGCTCAAGTTCAGGGTATGGGTCTCCAACCCTGGACCTGGAGAGCCCCTTTCCAACAGGTTTTATAGGTGTCTTTACATCATCAATGGCTAAAGATCTGGAACACCTGTTCATCTTGACTAATTAAGCCAATAACTGGCTCAATTAAGTAAATGAGAATTTCGTTGAACTGAAAAGAAGAAGACCCTGTAGATCTCCAGGACCAGCTTGGAGACCCCTGCTCTAGAGAATCAGGAGCAAATGTTTTGCCTTGTTTTCCTTGAATTAAACAGAAGGCACAGCGTCAATTGCATCTGGAACGAGTTTCACCAGCTGTGGTTAACTGCCTCCTGCCAACTAAAAGCTTCAGAAAATATCAAATAAAAATCAGAACTATAAAATCAGTTTTATCTCCGTTAATTGTTATTGATATTCAGGAGATAGTGTATTAATTATCAGAAAACATTTATTGACACTAATTGTAGATAAAGAATGTTTAAAGAATTAAAAAGACAAAACTGCGCTTAAACTTCTGCAAATAATAATGGAACATATATGAGTTACAGTACAGTATGTGGATGGCACAATTTTGAATTGATAACACATGTTGATATGGCTATAATACACATTTCAGTGAAAACCTCATAATGCAAGAATGACTGTACACCTTGATTTGATCATATAAAGCAGGTGTTTCAATAGAATTGGATCAACAGCAAAAATAATTACATTTTTTATTACATTATGTGAATGATGCAATTACACAGTGATTCCATTAAGTGGTTATCACTGTACTAACAGGTCAAGTACAATCTAATGATTTGCATGTATTCAGAAGAAATATCCATTAAAACCCTGATGAGCTAAACTTGGATTTTCCAAAATGCCCCCGTAACCTTTTACACTGTGTTTATGATCATCCCACACCCCGCTCCCTTACTCTGGAGTTTAAAGTATAATACATTCTATATTTTAAAGTTCGATGATTGCATTATATTTCTGGATGTTTCTTTCTGCTGGAATGTCATAGTAACATAATTAATTCATATAGACTTTGCAAACACACACACACACTGATATATTTTTTTTATTCTCCACAAATTACACTCTATATTGTACCCCACTGAAACTTACCTGAACAATGCAAATGAAGAGCAAATAGTTTAATGTCTGCAAGTATCAAATGCACATTTCTATTCAGCACCTTATCCCAAGAACTACATACAATTACAAAATGTATTACAAGACATCAACAAGACTCTCTGGATTGACTGTTACCATTTGCTTTTTTTTTTTTTTTTTTTTTTTAACTGTATCATAACGTACCACAAATCAGACTGTCCATGGGAAAAGGTTAAAAAAAAACTCGAGTCAAAACTACCGGTAAACCTGTCTTTGGCTTGCCATCAGAGGGAGATCTACCATCTTCTCTAGCAATGGAACACTTTAAAAATGGTCACAGAGGTAGAACTTGCTGGTCTGACTACTGCAAGTAGGACTTTACATTAAGATGTTTCTGTATTGCCTTGTTGCTTTTTAAAATATAACCCATCATGGACAAGCAGGTAGGTCCCCCAAAGGGATGGAAAACCAAACACAGTAACTTTGTTTGGAAGGAAAAGGGCAGACTGATAAGTACGTAAGGTAGTGAATAAACTCCAAGCCAGCATATGTAACTGAAGCAGGAGGACCAATCCAGTCAATCCTAGCTGGGGAGTCACTCGGATGCTTTAGACGGAAACTCTAGGGATGCTTGTGCTATCCTTCGGAGGCCTGGTGGCCTGGAATTAAGAGGGGTCGGTTTTACTCCTCGGGCCGGAGCACAAAGACAGCGTCGTCCAGGCGGTAGTAATCGCTGTACATGTCCCCCTCACACAGGTACGGCAATCTGGTGAAGGCCTCCACAGCAAAGCCTGCCTCCTTAAACACGCCATTGGCCATACTGGTCACCTGCTCTTCCCACGTCTTCCCCTGAACCACCAGGAACTCCGAGGGCTGCTCCCACTTCCCACCTGGAGGAGAGAGCAGGCATGCACTGATTCACATGTTTAACCAGCTGTGTTTAGGCATTTTTTTACATTTCGCCACAATTTGCAATTCTGTTTTAAATTCCACAAGCGTGAAAATGTTCCCTACAGAACTGTAATACAGCTTTAAATCTCGCGAGCAAGAACAATCCTCTGTTTCTTGTAATCTCTTTTTAAATCTAACAAGCACGTTACAATCCTCCAATAGAAATGCAGGAATTTGCTGCCACTTGTTAGTTGGGGCGGGTTTAAAGTATTCAGAACGAATCAATGCAAGATACAAGTCAAGAAGGAGGGGCATTGTCCAAGTGCACTGCACAAAGTTTTTTTTTTGTTTTTTTTTCCCTATGGGGAAAGGGGTTAAGTCAACACAAACTGGTGTTTTAATGATTTAAAAATGAAAATCTGAAGCCCTAAATAAACCTGTTCTCAGTCTAGAAATCTTGATCGAGAAGCCAACTATATAATCTACTTTAAGACCAAATTTAGACATAAACCAATTAGTGAAAACGAGAAAACATTAAAGGCAACACATGTCTACACTCGAAGGAATTCCACGGTGTGAAGTGATTTTTTCTTTAGCAGGATGTGTTTGGGAAGAACGCACTTTTGCTGTGTCTCAACCGGACTTCATTGAAGAAAGTGAGACGGTCACTGTACACTGCAACTTCACCCCATCCAGTCAATATCCTCCCAATCCTGACTTGCTGTGGTATCAGTTTCAACAGCACTCACACAGAAAGCTCCAAACACACCCCTCCAACAAATATTCCCTAAAACAATCTGGCAACAACAGGTCCCTGTGGATCCACACGATCCACCTCAACAACAGCATTTACTTCCATGGGATATCGTTCACCAAATCCGACTCAATCCACTCGAAAAAATACATCCACTGAGACTGTTCTGGTTGTCAGAGGTCAGTTAAAACTCTCTACATAGTATCCATCCAACCTATTTATTTAAAAGGACTTTGGCTCAACACACAGAACCACCAGTGGCAAACCAAGTGTTGCAGCTGTGGGTGCTTTGTTTTGTATTTTACTGTTACAGTTGGCCAGTTGTGGTAACTGCAGAATTAACTTTAAGAGGCATAGTAATGTCAGATATTTTTAGGATTCTTCTCTACGTGCATATAAAGTTATGTGGCGTTTGCTGTGAGCCTTTTTGCTGGTCTGAACAGTCTTGCTGAAGTAGCGTTTGTATAGTCAAAAACAACTGGCCTCCATGCCAGACCATCAGAACATTACATTTTGGGTTTTGTTAACATCCCCATTACAGGCTAATCAGATTCTACCATAGTTAATGAGTTGATAACTTCTATTCACCGTAATCATATTATTTCCCTAATCACATTAAGTATGTGTGCCTGACCAGGAATACTTTTTGCCAACAGATGTTGAGATGTGCTTATAGTGGCTCCAAACAAGTACAGGAAACTATGTTAATGAAAAATTGACAGTTCTTCTCATATAACTCTTCTATCTACAGCCAATATGCAGTGGAGGCAGGAAGGGGCCTGCCCTGGAGTTAAGTGGTGAAACGATTGCAGTATCTCAGCAATAAACATTTTTTTTGAGAAGCATTCTTTTCTGATGACATGTTTTTGTTTTATGTGCTTATGTACTTGAGAGAAGAAAAGAAAACATGTTTGCACTGTTGCTGAAAATCTGATAAGGATATACAGTAATCTAGAGAATGTCACACTTGTAGAAACCTAAAATAAAATACTGTATTTTTAAACAGAATAAAAATTCAACAAGGCGAGCCAACTTCTGAGAACCCCAGAAAGAATGTGAAAGCTGCAAGTGTTTAAAACGCAGATTCTTATGTAGTCCTGTGACACTGATGTGCTCAAAGACACTAGGAAGTTCTGTGACCCAGTTGCAGAAACTTAAAAGTTACCTGGTCTCCGAAACAAGAATTGTATCTTACAAGACAAAGACCTTTTCCAACAAGGCTTTCTGCAATAAAAGTGACTATTATTTTGTTTGTGAAATTAAATACAATAAACCCACTCAATTTTGGTTTCTTTTGATTCTGTTAACCAGCAGTTTAATCTAAAAATCATAAATCACGTTTGTTTGTTTGTTTCAGCAGAAGGAAACCTCAACCGTTTCTGCACCAGATGATCCCACACTTATCAGAACTCGTGAGAAATCAGCCTGTGGAAGCTTGTGTAAAACTGTGAGGCGTACCACAGCTGCTTCCAGTAGCAGAATGAGACTCTTATAAAAAAAAAAAAAAAAAAAAAAAAAAATTAGCTGGGAGCTTGAATCTGAAATTGAGCTTGACCAAAATAAATAAACAAATAAATGACAAACTTTGATAAAACAGTCAGGGAAGGAGGATGAGTTCAACCTGTCTGTATGTATAAAGATGGGACGGGTTTTCTAAAAATAAATGTTGCTATACAGATGCTAAAAAGCCCTTGCTGGAATTGTAAAAGCAATTTCTTTAATATTGTTTTGCTCCTCTCCTGACCACTGTGAAACTGATGTATTACATTTCAGTAAAAAAACACAATGGGTATAAAAACCTTCTTATACCCTGTGCTGGAGGAAGACTGTGGTTAAAAAGGCGCACGGAGAAAAGGGAAGCTCAAATACTAGCAGTTTTATGCTACATCAACAAATACGATTAGAAAGTGTGCTATACTCCGTTAAGATCAGTGCCGCTTCTAATGACACTGTATAATCTTAAATACAGCTTCTTGTTCTTCAGCTCCTCTAGTGAACCTCATCATTTGCAGGGTTATGTGTTTATGTGTGAAGTGCAATGCAAGTATGGGAGTGTATGTGTATTGCTCATGATTATTTGGGGTGCTGCAAATCTTTTCCACATACCGATTTCCACGTAAGGGTGGAAGGGCAGCACTGCAGCCAGGACCAGCCTGCCTTTGGAGGGCTCCAGGGATCTGCGGATGTCTTTCAACAGTTTCACTGGCTGATCGCAGCGGTCCAGCAGGTTGAGACAGCTGATCAAATCATACTGAAAGCCTGTGTCCTGCCACTCATCTATACCAAGCACCCTGGAACCAGAGAAGGATGAGGAAAGAGGAGATCAGCATAAAATCAAGGGATGGGGGTGTGAGACGCTGTTCCTAAACAATATTAGAGAAAGTGCACGACTGACTGATAACTGCAAATAAGTGCAGGAGATCACTATAAAATTTTAAGACGACAAGGTTAAAGTCTTTCTTCTCTACTTTAACAAATTAAAACACCACCACCCTTCAGGATTCTTACCTGTACTGTTTCTTTTCAAGCTGCCACTTCATGGTGGCTGACACCTCAGTGGTGTAGATCTCTTCAAAGTGTGGGCTCATGACCTTGGTAACCTCCCCATCTCCGGCTCCCAGGTCCAGAAGCCTCTTGCTCTTCCAGTCTTGGGAGATATTCATCAGCTGGCGGAACTGCTCTGGGGAGAACACAAACATAGAACCTCTTCCCAGGTACCTGCTCCCACAAAGCACAAGAAACACAAACCACATTAGGATTGCTTTAACAACAGCGGTACAGAGAATTTTAACACAAAGAAGCTAATCAAATATGATAAATAGGAATACAAATAACACAGCCTTAATCTAGCTTGATCTGTTTGAAAAGTTTCACACCCATCATTAAAGCTGGTAAAGTTTCACACCCATCATTAAAGCCCTTTCCATCTAGAATTAAAGTTTTATGACTGAATTAAGATATTGTATTCCTGCTTAGAGCTTTGGTGATGTGACAGGTGATTATGGTCTGTCTCTTTAAGTAATCAGCTTTTGAGTGTTCAGACCATTGACATTTAACTAGAATCTATTTTTAGAACACTGGACTGCTGAAGGTAAAACAATACTGAAGCAAAGCCAATCTAATCAAATTTACCCGTTTATAGAGGTTCTGGACACAAAGGGGCTGAACAGGGTTGAAACAAAAGAGTGATAGAGCTGAGTGAAAAGGCAGCCGGACTTCTCTGCACTCCTGTTCAAGAAGGCCTGTGTTTCCATGTCCAAGTAACTCTGGATGAAGGCTGGCCGTACAGACTCACCCAGGGTCTCTGTGTGACACCCATACCACTGCGGGAAGAAAAGAAAACACCACACACAGAGTTGAGTCAGTATTATGTTACTTGCCACTAGAATTCATGAGCTTCTCTGTGTAGCATCTCTCTATACTGTTTTGAAAGTTTAGCACTCGCGAGCCTACTGATGCTAAATTACCCCCCCCCCCCCCAGACTGCTCTTCAATTAGTTTTTAGTGACAATCTTGTGCTGTATATTTATATGTATAATCGCTTAAGAGCAAAATTGCAACATTAAGAAACTGAAGACGGCAATGATGTTTTTTTTTTTTTTTAAATCAACAAAATCTGTTTAACTTTTGCAGTAAAATGAAGAGGCTTGCGAACATTAAACATTATTTTACAATACTCTGGTAAGAGTGCGCTGTGAACACAAGTTTGCGACCAGTTTCTGTAGTTAAACTTCCCACCTCTCCTGTGTGAGTTGTCCAGACCCAATGATAAACTATCATCTATGGTCGCTCAGGAATTAAAACAAAATTAAATTTGTCTACTGATGCAATCATTTAATGCTGCTGGCGCTATATCATTTCTATTATATTATATGAGGTACCTTGGATCTAGAATCTAGCACCACAGAGCCAAACTCGCACCCCAAGTCATGCATCAGCATTCATTTTCAGGTATTGCACCAAAGTAAAAGAAAGACGCTATAGTGTAGGTGGGCGAGTCTTCCTGACAGGCTTTATATGTGACATGCATTGTTACAAATACCAGAACTCTGTCTGTGAAACTAAATACTTAATGTACTCAGTATATTATCTAAATGTGACAGAGCAAAGACGTTAGCTAGAAATTGTGTTATACCAGAAAGAACTGAAACATCTTAACAAAAATGAAGTCAGTAAATTTGCTTCAAAAGATCCCACGGGCATTGTTTCACAATAGCACTTGCCATATCGCGATTTTCACTCTGTAGGAATCCAAAAAAGCACAAAGAAAATACCGTAGACCTCATACCTCGTGCGCTTCTTGCCGTGTTCCTGATTCGCTGACCATATTCACCAGCAGTGACCGAGTGAGTGGACTCCTCAGGTATGCTTCAGTCCACATCCGTATAACTAAGAGAGATGCAAAATAACAGAAAACCCAGCTTCCAAACAGTAAGAGTTTCATCTGTAAGCGGTCGGTCACCTGGATAACAAGGGGGAGGGGGGAGTGTAAACTTTCAGTTCTGCACACTAGCCGTAGTCGCTAAAACAAGACTGATCTCTGAACTCAGATGTATAAAAATTACAAACCTCGGGACGGTGTACTTGTAGTTTAAAGGCGACATGTCATTTGTACTTTCCTTAATCTGAATACCAACTTCTCAGAACCGTGAATTATACAAGCCGGTGTAACCACAGCTCTCCAACAGTAAACAATCCACGTTTACTTCCTGTGTTACACGAAATAGCGTCCCCCGTAAACGACTCGACTATTGTTGTAAAGAAGAAAAAAAAACGCCTTTTGTGAGCCTTGTTTTTTCATGGGCTACGTCTATTACTGATCTTGTTAATCCAAAAGTCCCACTAAATAAATTTAAAAAATCGCCGCAACTCAAAGTGATGCTCGAGTCTCTCCGGTTACTGACAGTATCAGAACATTTTAACCTGGTGTTCTTGACACGCTGTTCATGCACTCGCAGCTTTTTGACTGTTGGAAAATGTGTTCTTGCAAAACGAAAAAATACAATGCAAAGACTTTACATGCATAGAAATGCAGAATATGAAACACACATTTCGTATTGAAAGAGTCGTTACTAAATATTAAATATTTTATTTGATTAAAATGTAATAATTTATAATATTTTATTTTCTACGTTTGCGTGAAGCATGAATAAGTAAAACAACTCGCGTTAAAAATAATTATAAACAACGATTCCTGGTCAGTAAAAATAGTCTGAATGTGTAGCTGCTGGACTTACTGTACTGTGTTATGCAATATTCTTTAACAACGTTTCTAATCTAACAGACAGTGCCATTTTTTTAAGAAAGACAAAACTCCATAAAACCACAGCACAGCAGTGTGACCATGCAAAGGAATGTCTGTACCAAGTATCATCAAATTTGGATGAGAAGTTCTTCATATTAAACTAACATACAGTCATACATATTAAAATCAACAGGAGTTAAATAAGGCAGGTAGATTGGAAGGAAGGTATGCATTAACTTTTCCCATGGTTACACTATGCATTTACCACAGTTTACCATGTTTTTTTTAATATGCCTTACCATATCTTACTGTACTTTACAAATCCTGCCTATGATTTACCACATTTCACTGGGCTTTATTTACACTTTGCTGTGATTTTACAGTAGGACAGTTTTATAAGGGTTGTATTATCAAATGAAAAGAAGCCCTCCTGGAAATGAACAGATGACATTGCCGTTATTATTATTATTATTATAATTATAATATTATATTGAGCAGTTAACGTTTCAGTTCAGAGTTTCCAACCACCCTCTGTCTTACAGGGGCGCTGCGCACTATCTTGGTGCACCTAAGTTTTCATTTCGACTCTTATGCTACGCAGGCGAGAACCAAGATCATCTAGGATCCTCCTCCCTATCAATAGTATGTCTCTGTTCATCTCGTTTTTGATTTGGTAGCGTTCTGGGGGTTACCACATCACTTAACATAATGTGTTTTGTTTCGGTCGCATGGTGTAATAATGGATGTCATCGTTATGTTCTCGGTCAGTGATTGGTGGGATCATATGTATTTTGGTGGTTTGTTTGTGGTTTTGGTTATTGGGTGTTTGTGTTTGTGGTTTTTGTTATATAGTTGGTATGGGTTGTTTGTTAGGTGTTAGCGTGCTCAGTATGATTTTTTGGCCGATCTTCTATTACCATCCACCACCCGTATTATTATTATTATTATTATTATTATTATTATTATTATTATTATTATTATTATTTTAACAGAGACAAAAAAATCACAAGCAACAAAAAGTATGATAGAGCGAGGTCAATGCAGTCGTGTCAAAAGGTGGTGGCGACAGATACCCAGTGATGACCCACAGTGGTAGTCTGAGAGAGCTGCTGTTCATTGTCTGGTGTCTCCACCTCACGTCTCATTTCTCTGGGGTGTTTCTACAGGAGCAGTGCAAAACTAGAATCTGCAGCCACCCTGGTGTAGTGAATATAGGTAGTACAGGCAGGTACCTTATTAAACATGTATCAATAAGGTCAAGTGCTTAGGGAGCTAAAAACAAACAAACCAGTTACCTACACAATCTTTAGATCATATAAAAATGTGTGTGTGTGTGTGTGTATGTATATATATATATATATATATATATAGAGAGAGAGAGAGAGAGAGAGAGAGAGAGAGAGAGAGAGATAGATAGATATCTTAACAACCAAACAACCAACAAACAAAAGAGCAATTACAATATTCCAAAGAGCATTTCAAATTGATAATAAAAAGTAGCACCCTCCAGGTCAAATTAGCCCCTTGAGGTGACTTCTTTGATGCCAAGGTTATCAAAATCAGCCTGCCTCTTGGTCCTTAGTGCTCCTGCACAGCCTGGACCTTAAGTCTCAATGTATTTTGCATCAACCGTGTGGCTTTCCCTGATTGAGTATGGAGTCCAGGCTAAAATTTGTAGCACTGCAACGCATACTGGCACCAGGCACACCAAATAAAACATGACATCATGAAGCTCCTGCAAAGAACTGAAAGACAAGAATAGAATAGAAAATAGTCACATTTTCAGTTTTTTTTACAATGATAGTGAGATATCATTTCAAAGAGTTTTCTGCAGTCTTTATTTTGTATTGCTGATAATGTGCAAATTACTGTACAGCAATGACAGTACAGTTGAAGAAATATGATGCAGTATACCTGATATGCCACTAGAGGGCAGAGTCAACCACTTTTTAACACAGGATGCTCTTAGACATTTGTTTTGTCTCAGTGACACGTTGTCAGATTGACTGTGGAGGTCAGACTTATCTCTCAAGCCAAGATTGGTGTAAACAAGCCTATTGTTCAAGATTGTAAAATGAATAACTGGTGAGTAGAGCATCCCTGAAAGTCATTGCATTAGAGGCCCTGTAATGAATAACTAAAGGGTCTAACATAGCTGCTCATGACTGTATTAGTGGGGTCTATGGGCCAAGCAGATAATTGCCTATAACAATCTTCTGTACTAAGATAGACCCCTGACATCAGATGTCATCGTCACACATTGAACACTTGCAAGATCTGAGAGGTGACATCAACATTCACCCTTTGACTGAGATATGTCTCTTCAAAGATAAAAAATAAATAATAACAATTGCTTTTGTAATTAAAAATATACACTCTACAACAGTGACAGATGTTGTTCCATTAATTTGTGTTTGAGAGACACAGCTGGGTGCTGAATTATACAGGAGGCTGTGACACTGCACAGGATGTGATATCACAGGCACAGATGCAACTCTCTAGGATGTCTGCCATGGTCTGTCAGCTTGGAGTCAAACAATGTTTTGGAAAATCATTCATCAACTTGCAATTTATGTACACAAGAACCAGCTTAATGGGGTAAACCAGAATATGGTGAAAAAAAAAAAAAAAAACGAACAAAAAAAGACGATAGCTTCATTTGAGTGACTTGTTCATAAAGTTTCTGCACAGACTATATTAAGACCTGCAGTTTGAAAACCCTCCATATTAGTACGTCTCCTTTATCAGCCCAGGGCTAATTAGCAAACATTAAAAACGTTCAAAGGTAACATCATTGCATCATTTTATTGCTCTAAAGGCTCCACATCTAGGCAAAGAGGACTGTCTCTGCTGACGGAAACATTCTAATTCAGGACAAAAGTCTTACCCTTGATCAGAAACGACAGCAATGTCCTCCAGTTTCTCATAGCCAACCTGGTTCAGTATACTGACCACGAGCATAGGAGCCAGGGACTGGGCAGGCTTGGTGAAGAGGGCATTGGTGCCAAACACCATTGAGGACAGCGGGGTGCTGCAGAATAAAAAAAAAGAAAGAACTTGATAAAAGGCTGTGGGCTCTAACGATAGCTGGTCCAAATTAAGATGGGTTTCTGGTGTTGAAGTCGCACTGTTTCTGTAATGAACCCACACTGGCTTTGGAGGGTGTTCTGTGAGAGGGAAAGGGTAGAGTAATAGACAAAGAACAAGAACACTTACCTGCGTTTGTGCTTGTAAAGGTCAGCATCAATTATGTCAGCCAAAGGCAAATTAAACAGGCTAAATGAAGCCTGGATCAGCACCCTAAAAGAAAAATCACACAACATACGATGAGTCCCAGCTACAAATGAGCTGCTGTGGACCAGCACTCGAGATTCATAATGTTTTAGTTTTTTTTTATCACAGTAATAAACAAAATGATTATGCAGTGTTTAGTGCTGTTCCTTTACAATAATAACTATCCTGTCTTACATACAAGTATAGTGACGTCACTCACATGTTTCCAGTGAGAAATAATGCCAGGATGTAGTAGTGGTGAGGCCCCAGAAAGAACATGATGGCTGCAGCCCCAGCTTCCACGTAGAAGGTGAGCATG